>NC_080705.1:18947000-19249000 GCF_943734765.1 Anopheles ziemanni | reverse complement strand
GTCAACTTCAACTCGCACTACCACGGAAGAAACTATGCCGAACGTACCAACCCATTTAAAAAACAGATAACACTGGCATGACGCCTCGTGCGCCGCGCCACTCATGGATGTTATCTTCCGAAGGGTTCTGACATTGCTCACAAGCTGTATGTAACATTCCATCATCAACTTAGTTGATTATTCTATCGAAGTCGATCAGCTGTTTCATAATCTTTACTACCAGGCACTTGAGTAAGGTTTGGCCATAATTGTCGAGCTCGAGCGATGAAAGTCCTTGAAAAGTGCGGTATAGAAATTCGGTATAGACTGTACTGTAACCGAGCTTGTACATTTTCATTGTGAGAAGTTATAATGCAACGTGATTGATTATGTACTTGTACGTTGGGCAGGCAACCACCTTTCACCACACAGTTGGCAGCCACAAGATTTGCAGATTGCAGATACCGGGAGTTAAACCCTATCTTCTGTATGCTATTATGCTGACGACTATCATCGGGCCGCTGCTTGGCAGGGTAGTAGTTAGTTCTCTAGCGAGACACGTGCCTGCATCACTTCGATCAGTGTCTGACACTACTAGTGCTTCTCAATCCCTCCCCTTACGGAGGGCAGGGGAACGATGGTTGCGAACATCAGGCTCTGTCAGAGTCTCTCGTCTACACACAGAGCACACGTGTTGAAGAGAAGTAGAAAAAAAACCGCAGCAGCTGTAACAGTAAGCGAAAGGGTAACGAATAGTTTATTACGGCCTCGGTCCATCGTCCAAGCACACCTCGGCAGCTCGGCTCGGCGTGCTCTAGAGGAGTAAGAGAGAGAGAGAGTGTCCTGCGCCATTAAGCGCGGGTTTGTTTAGCGGCAAAAGCACAACCCTTCCGCGGGTGGTGAAAAAGAAAGTGATGTCTAACGGTCGCTCGGCTCCTCTGCAGTCAGCAGTTCCGCGTGGCGTCGTCGAGCCAAATTGATGGGTTTATACATTAGCTGTTGGTTTCAAACCATTTTACACCCGACTCCATATCACGGGTGGAGTTGTGCCCTGCAGGGTGGAAGGTTGAGAGAAACTGCGTAACAGAAACCTCAATACATTTGACGACAAACCGCGGTACCCGAGCTGTTTGAAGCAGCGGGAAGAAAAAGGAAGGTGAAGTGGACTAGCCGTGGACTCACTTCCCATTCTTGTGACGCATTTGCTAGTAGCTCGGAAAACGTTTTACGAATCACAACTAGATTGGTAGGTAAGGCGGAGGTGTTACTTGCCTCAGCGATGAGGAAGAGCTGTGCGCATGAGGCGAACATTGAAGACCTTTGTTCTTGGCTGTAGTGGTATCACCTGGTATCACCTCCGAGCCTCTTGCACAAAGCCTAGACAAAGTGGAACCCTAGTCTGACGTAACGTAAACTTGCTCGTGTACTAAGTGCGCGTGTCAGTTCTCCTTCGAACGCGTTTCGAACAGACACACGTGCAAACGACTCCCACCATCCATTGGTAGTACACCCTACTCCTCAGCGGGAAGACCTTAACAGTCGATCAGATGTTACACGATCTATATTCATCCGCATTCAACCAATGATTGCTCGCGCACTATTTCTGCCTCTGAGGTTTCCTTATACTGCCGTACAGTGCAGTCCATCATCATCATCACTGTCGTCGTCATATGCCACCTTAGCTATGGAAGGGATGATGGGTAACTAGTTTCACCTAAAACGAAGCGAATTAAAATCAAATGAAATCAATATGCTTCACGTGCCGGTAACAAGACTGAACACTGGTCCCGCTGGTGGAATCCGTGTACGTGTACCAACAGGCCTTGATTGGATGCCTCTCCCTTCAGCCAAGTGTAGCTACTTCCATGACTCCAAGTATCACCTTATGCCCTTGGGTTTCCGAGCGGCGGCGAGTTGGAATTGCGATTGAACGAGTTACTTTTATGTCCGTTCCCAATTCTCTCCCAGCGAAGTAAATTCAACACAAGCAAAGTTCTATTGCTTTTATGGAAGGGCTTCCTATCAACTGCAACATAAACCAACACGCATACGGGTTTAAAAAAGCCCTTCGTTTCTTCAACCCACACCCTGAACCCTGCAGTGACGTCAGTCCCACCGAAGGGGATTTGAAACTTTTTGAACCATCGTGTTTTGTTGCCGTTACCAGCCAGTCACCGTTTGCGCTATCCGAGGCCAACTGACACGCACGCTCGCCTGCCACTGCCTGCACGCCACGAGGGCAGCTTACTTGAAGGTTACTGCAAACCGCCCAGCGAATTGTTCAAAGAAGTAGTAGAACCCCAAGTAGAACGGAAGTATATTGTTGGGCAAGAAATCAAAAGCACGAGCGCTTACGATTGTGCGGCGCATGGTACGTTTGGAATTAAACTTTCGTGTCTTGCACTTTGCGTACTATTTTGAATATAGATTGTATCGCAATAACTTCCGAATAAACTTTGGCGCATGAAGACGCGTTCCAATGACACGATCATTATTTTTCCACAATGGAAGTTAAACACTCTTGGGTTTACCATTTTTCTAGCTTCTTTACTGGAGCAACTTCTATTGAACCTTTAGGAAAAAATAAACCTTCTAGACGCACCATCGTCAAGCCTATTTTTTCTCGTTCGGAAAGAAATGTTTGCCCGTGCTAAGACATTCAGATGCCCTCTAGATGGGTTCAAGTTTCTACTGTCGTGGAAAAGGAAAACGCAAAGAAAACGAACTCGTGCAACACCTGACCAACCACAACACACTAGGTGTTCCACCCTTCGTACGCCACCGCGTTTCTCCTACATCGAGCTTGTGGCAAAAACAGAATGTACTGTACACCGCACCGGATCGAACGGATGTACATCAAACTGACAGTGCATCTACGAAGTGCTGCATCGACGCTGCACTGTAATTAAGTATCGAATAGCCTCGTGCATCATTTCCACGGATATTTCCGCTTTTTGGATCACGCTGCAAACAAAATGGATGAATATTTTTTTGGCAACAACAAAAAACTGAGGAAACTAAAGGTTAGCTAATTTGGAAGACATTCGCCAATCGAATGACCATATTTCAAAGAGAAAAAACCTTCTTATACTTCATTTTCGCGTTGTAGCAATTTCATAATTATGACCGATACATACCATGAACGGTCTACCATTCAGATCGACTTATGAAACCACCAACACCATCCAAACTGCGTCGAAAAGTGACAAAATAAATGATACACTACCAACTGGTTGTAGCAGCAGCTACGACAAGACAACCATGTGGCTCGCGCTTTGTCGAATCCTTCTAAAGTCCCATAGATTAATGTCTCGCTCGACAACAGCCCGCAAGGCTTTTTTCGGAATATTTATCGTCCCCTTCGGAGTAAGCAACCAGAACGGGGTAGACGATCAGATACAGATCGGCTGTATCTGCCGTTGAAGTTATTATTGCAAACAGCCTGCTATAATTGTAACTTGTCTGCTCGAGGCTCGTGTCTACTCTTCAACGACCTCGCCAAGTGTTGTGGTGTTGCCCTCAAGATGACACGGAAATGACAGTTTTTGAGCTGTAAACTTGTGAAAAAAGAGGTACATTATATACCTTGACGAGCTATGACCAAGTCGCTACTCTCTTCGCACAGCGAGAGAGGTTGAAACGAGAGCCGTTACCTAACCCATTCAACGCGAGATGACACAGTGGGACCACAGGCTCACGGTCGATCCGGCGTTTTAACAATCGATCCAAGGTTGGACGGTGACCGCAATACCTCAATTCAATGGCCGCTGTCTTCATAACGACCTCGTCAAACGAACAGCCTTTGTATAGCCAATGGAATTAAATAGGAAATAAGGGAAATGAGGGAACTGATGACACAAAATTATTTCTCTTGCAAACTCTTTCGATCGTAAAATCACCTTCAGTTCTACAAGGAAGTACTATCCAAACGGGTTCTGCTGGCTAGCGAGTTGGATGAATCGTTTACCTCCAAGGCCATAAACAGTTTACAAACATACGCTTCCAGTATCTCCGCTGCCAAACCATCATGCATACCTGTAAAGAAAACCATAGAAACATAAATTAATTAATATGGTTATTGAAGAATAGTTTGTCACGTCTGCTTCGAACAGAAATATGGTTGACTTTACACTATTATTGAAAGAAAGAGCACATGATTGGGCCTTGACTTTTACGAAGTGGTTGCAAAAAATCGATTTGGTTCAGATTCATCGATTTTTGCTGCATGCGATCTAACTTTGACGCCAGTCTCGGAGATGACGTGCCAACGGCGAATCATCCGGTCCAACCGGTCATCGATGACGGACAAGTTCTAGTCATTCAAGTTGCATGATCCTACACACGACTACAAGACGTACGTAACAAAGACTTCATCCAATATTCATAAAACGTTTCTCCTCCTCCTTTTTGTGCACAAAACTGTGTGTGGAGCTAGAGGGGACTAAAAGGCATTAAAAAAACCAAAGTCCTAAACGAACCAAAAAACGCAATCTAGCGGACTCGCTTGGTGTGTGAAGATCGTCGGCAAGTCCACCGACGTTCGCGGTCCACTCTTCGATCGAGCCGATCATCAACATGCGGCACACGATCTTGTGTGCTTGTTCACCTCTAAAAATATAAACACACCGACCCACGGTACGGCTGTGTGCGTCCGTGCGCCAGAGGGTGCGATACTGCCTATTTTGCCCTTTTTCGCTCGGCTCGCGAACAACTGGATTCAAGATTCGTGCCCTTCTATCAAGTGCGCATTTGCGAATGTGGCAGAAATAAGAAACGACGACGGATCAATCGCTCCTTCTTCCAATCGCCGCCTTGGGCGCTTCTCTTCATCTCCGTTGTGGTATCCTTTGCGGGGTACGAGAAGCAGCAGCAATATAACTAAAGGCAGGACACACACCGGGTGAACCGAGGCCTGTACGCACGATGTGGCCCAGATTTAGCGCCGCAAGTAAAGAGGTGAGGGTTGCCTGTACCTTGAGTCCACTACACAGCTGGTTGTCTACAGTCCGTAATGGGGTCTCTCGCCTCCGATTTATACCGTTTTATATTTTTAAGCTCGTCTCTTATCTTGTAAAAGTTTTTTTGTTAATGTTGAACATTTTACAGTTTTTTTTATGTCCACAAGGCTAGACGTCGACTAACCATTTCGTATGTTTATGTGAAGCGTACCTGAAATCGATCGAATGCAATAAAAATTGAAACTCACTGTGCTCAATCAGCGATTATGGAACAAGATGAAACCTTCGCAACTCTCTTCCAACAAGTTTGCTCGGACCCAAAATCTCAAGCCAACTGAGTCCATCAAAGTCCTCCATCGTCCATGCGTGGACTTATCCACAAAACCAGCTCACCAAGGGGAGATTATTGTAGACATTGGTGCCTTACAACGTACTGCTGCACCAGGCCTTTATCATCATAAGCTTATGCTAAAGTACGATCCCCCTAAAAGCAGTTTTTTCTCTCGTAATCGACGAGTTAGTAAAAATTCGTACGAGCATGAAATAAACATGACATTGCGCGGCTGTCAGATTCATCAATCTCCTTTTTTGGCAACTTGAAACAGACCATTTTGGAACTTCTTTGCGGGGACTAATCTTCCGAAGCATGCAAAAATACGCAATACGCAATAAAACGGAATGAAGTGGAGGACCCCTAATACGGCCTCTGTTAGAGCCCCGTTTTTTGTGGCACTCTCTGGTTCCCATTTCAATTTGTCGGGATCCACGAAAAGGGATCCTTAAACATAAGCAAAAGAAAAAAAAGAGAGTTGGGTCCGGTTGGCTGCTGCTACTGTCGTTACTCTTGAAGCTCACACGCTGTGCTGTTCCGCTTTCTCATTCTCGCGAATGATTACACCCCTTAACTAGTACCTACCCCCGATCCACCCATCGTGTCCCTTATCCCTTCCCATTCCACCCTACCTCCACGCGATCAGATGCGCGCATGTGCTTATTTATTTCTTTTTCTGTTTACATTCACTAGCTTCGCTCTCGGGAAACCGCGGACCCGTACACATTCGCTGTCATGGTAGATGAAGGCACGAGTCTCGCGGTACGAGTGGGACATCTCAACAGATTGAACGTGGGTGCCCTTCCCGAGCATAGACAAAGGGGGGCTGCTGATGGTGGTGGTAGTGGATGAAAGGGAGTGCGGAAGTGGTTTCGATCGAGCGAAACGCAACGAAGGGTAGTACGGAGGTACGATGGTTTTCGTACTGAAAGCAATGACAAAACAAGCACCAACAATAATTTAAGAGAGAGAGAGAGAGGGGAGGAGATAAAGAGAGAGAGAGAGAAAGAGAGAGAGAGAGAAAAGAGAGAAAGAGAAAAAAGAACATAAGGTAGCTAACAAAGAAGGTAGGTGAGAAAGCAGAGGAACGAATATTTCATCCCTTATTCAACACCCCCATTTTCCCACCCCCGTCACCAACGTTGGATTGATGGAATTAAACTAAACTGTAATATTGTGTTTTTTATACTCATCGCACATGTGTTCCAAACCGTTCTCTTCACCATCGCGCACAAGCCCCCCTCAATCTTTAACCCCCTCCCACGAAAAGACCATAACACACACACACACACACACACACTTGCACAGAAGCTGACCTGCTGATGAGCAGGTGGCGGTGTGCGGTGGTATACATAACCACATGAGGTCGATTCCATGCAGAGGGTGGGGGATGAAAATGGGGATGATGTTTTAATGTGAAGGAATAAAGGGAAACATGTAGAAGGGGAAGCACTCAGAGGACAGGGGCAAATATCTACGCTGGTGCTAGTGTTGCGCACGCCATGGTCACCGTGTCGGGTGATGATTTGTGTTATGTACAAAATCAGCTGGTCGATTCTGCGCTAGTGTGCGTTCGATCCACTGTTATCCTCCCGCCGCTACCAACACCACTGCGGACGGATCCGTCAAATAAGGGTGTGTTGTATGGAAAGTCGCGAGAAGTCGCGAGTGTTATGTTCTGAACCGTATTTATCTTTTAACTTGTTTTTTGTTGTTTTTGATCTCAAACATTACGACGTATATTCTCTCTCGCGCTCCCGTCCGTACGGCCGAAAATGGACCTGATCTATCCTCGACTTTTTGAAGGACAGCAGAAAAATGTGAAAATAAAAATAAAATACAGGAAAAACTTGACTATGAAAAATGAGGAAAAACCACTGACCGAGGGGCAGTAACGAAAATCGAACGAACTGACGCACACAGCACAATTGTAAAATTAACTGGCATAAATTAACATAGCAAAGCTGAAAAGGAACTGAAAAAAGAAAAACCTCTCGGGGACTGCGCCGCAGCTAAAAAGGAAGTGACCATACGCAAAAAAAGCATACAAACATAAAAGGAAGAAGCATTGAAAAAACGACGACGTAATAAATATGTATAGCCATGATATACACACAGATTTTTTTTGTTTTGTTTCTTCTTTGACGTCCGTTCGAACTTTGAAGTGACAGTTGATTTGTTGTGGCTCGAACCAGTCACACAGGCTCGGTGGAGGGAGGGTGGATTTTTATGCTCCACATTGGGGTGTGCACATTCGAAAAAGTGCTCTGGGTTAATTGCTCTGACGACCGAAAGGCACGAGAAGGAAAGTTGTTTCCCCCGAGTGGACGGTTGAATGTTTCGATTAAGCTTTCAATGTTAACACGAACATTGTAGGAAGTTGCAATGCTTCAACCGAGGCTAGAAAGGTTACATAACCTTGAAAGTGGCTTACATGTTCCAACAACTTAAGGTTCTGTAAATTAACATGTAATTTACAGATTCAATAAACTAATTTTAAAAGCATAAACAAAACTATTGAAAATTCCTTCCCAAAAGTTTTCAAGCATGCGAGTAAACAAATTCAATTTTGTGAAACTCAGTAGAGAACGTCATTGGTTCTTACAATGACGGTGCCAACAAAGAACCAAAAAATGCTTATACAGCATAATCCATGCGTCCGAGTGGTGATGACGCATGACGCATTTGTTTAACCAAGAAGAAAAATGAAACGAACTCGCTGTGATATGTATTCGTATTACGCTGAAGGCTGCTGAATCACGGAATGGACGGATTCGATGACATTATAGCCCATATGGCGTCCTTGTTCGAAAAGTATCCCCATTTAGCTTAGTAACCTCCGATTTTCTACCGTTAGCACCACCAAAAGGCTGGTAAGAATCGGTTGTTCCACCTTTTGCCAAACACTCCTACAGTAACGTTGAACACGGAATTCGATCCTATTTTTATAAGGCAGGTCAATAATGATCCTCTTTTATTACCATTAATAGAAGGATGACGATAGAGTGAAGATACTCGTTTTCCACCAGCGATATGATGATGATGATGCGAGTATTTGTGTACATCGTGCGGGATGATGTTGTGCATGTTTTGAGTCCAGCCTCTCTGTATTTCTCTGTTATGCACGGCCGTTTTGCAACATGCGAGAGAAACATACAGAGGTATACAGAGAGCGAGAAGAGTCTGAGGCCAATCGTGTGCCAACCGTGTGGACCCCGACGTCGCGTTAATACGCAATTTCCTTCTGGTTTTTTTTCGGTTGCTTCTCGCCAACTCTCATTTTTCCCCACCAATCATATCTTCGATGCTGCTTTACACCTAGTCAGCCTAAATGTAACGAGTTCAACGAGATGATGAGCAAATCGACAAAAAACAGATCCCTAAAACAACCAGCCAAGACCTCAATTAACATCGCTAGAAAAGAATCGCTTTCCTACACACCCGCTGTCAATTTCGCATAGTTAACGCACACTTCCGCGTGCCGTTATGCTTCACGCACATTCGTGCACCCAATCAGGAAAATATACGCAGCACACAACGGACGAAAACCCAGCTACCTTTGCGCAATCCAACCCAACATTCGAAGGTCCGTGTGCTTCGTGGGCACACGTAAAAAAAAAAGAAACAACATAACCCAGGTATAATACACGGGCTGTCGCCAGAAGTCCATCTTCCACGTCTTATTTTGCCTGCCTAAGGACCAAAACGAAAATACAAAGATAAACCATCCGAACGTCCGTTTGTTTCTATGTGTGCGTTACTCTGACGTTTCGATGAGACGGACGTACATTTTCAGGAAAAACCCTGGCCTTTGCTAAGGCGAACCGCAGTAAGGAAGGATACGTCACATCTGCACACACCGTCACAAAGGCCAATGACATTGCTCAAATACGTACGTACGCGTTAAAAAAAAAGGAAAATGAAACGTAGTTGGAAGAACGGAAAGGCAAAGAGTGTAAACATTACAAATTCTTGACACTCACGAACCAACGACCCCTAGCCAGGGACGGATGTTATTTGGCGAAGTAAAAAAATAAAATTAAAAGACAAAAGCAGAATATAAATAACAGTAGTTGTTAAAAACGTGAACACCCAAAGAAGCCCTACAACGAAAACCTACCCAGTAACGAAAACCTGATCCCCCGAGACTGTTTGAGAGGTGTATGCAACAGCTGATTAGACGCACTAGTTCCACAATTCCCACGATTGGCTACCGACCGAGCCAATAAGCGATAAGAAACCCTCTTACTGAAGCTCTTCAGGCAACAAGTTCCAGATTTCTTCCTATTCGAACTACGTTTAGAGTGAAAAGCCAGACCCACCCCGTCGTGCCAATCACTTGTCAAAACATACGGATATCTTAGAGCCATATCACCGCCGGTTACCCCCTCCTATCTATACCTATATCCTATATCTTATCACGACAGGCATTTGGTTGGACTGATTCTTTTATCACCCCCTTAAGGAAAAACGATGAAACAAAACACAAAATTAAAGCGTTATTTAACAGACGTGGCATAGGCCAGTAGGAGTACGCTGTTTGCTATCAGCTTACGCACAGCTCAGGCACAAACGTGTCTGGCAATATGAACCCTCATTAGACCACCGATAGGGCACGGCGGCAAAAGCGGACGAGAGCGCTATCAGACATTCGTGAGCCACACGGCATGGTTGTACGGGACGGTACAGGGTATGTTGGGTCATCCCGGGAGCAACACCGCACAACACTGCGCCTGATAACGCCACTGCTGCTGTCTGAGTCCACTAACTTGCGGGAGTCACAGCTCACTCCAAAGTCCGCCAATCAATGGTGAATATTGCGTCTCCACGTTGTCTATCAAGCACGGACTCAATACTATGCCCCGCAGGAGTACAGCCCAACGGGGTGGACTGGCCACATGTCAAGGAGAATTGTAAAAGACAGGTCAGTTCGTGAAGCAAACAATTCACAAGCGTTGTGTAATAAAAGAAATGCCACACCAACGAAAAGTGGGGTTAATACATTCGCGGACCTTCCACCCTCCTCTACGAAACTCAGGCAGCTGATTTAGCATGAAGCTGACCTCGAGGTGGTCGGGTAGAGTTTATCGGGGAAATGCCCCGTCGTGACACCGTTTACGATTTTCGGAACGCAGATTGCGCTACATTGCAAATGCACCGACGGTACAACAATGGATCTGGCCTTAAAATTAACTTTATTTTCGCGTCGGATTGCACACAATGATAATAATTCGCGTGTGACTGTGACCGTAAGACAAACCATGTCCCCCATTACTGCCCCAAATGTCAAGCCGGAACGTGTGTTTCTGGTAGAAGCCAGCCAACGTGGTGGTAACGGATTATTTATTGTGTTGCTTCCGATAAGGCGACAACATCATGGGACGAGTGGGCTATGTGTTCGCTAATTACTTGGACCGGATCTAGTCGGGTCGTGCGAATATCGGGTAAAGTGGCCGATGGAAAAACTGCATCATTAGTAACTTCGCTCATTTATTGATCATTCAATTACCAGGCAGACAGACAGCAAGATTTAACACTACTTTAGTAAAATATGAGCTTTTAAAAATGTCCTCTCAAATCGAAACCGGTTGCAAAAGGTGGTCCTATTAACTTCACCTGTAGCTCATTACCGAAGGCATCCGAAGAGGCTCACACATGTCTCATTTGAGAATGGAAAAACTAATTAACAACTTTTCCGTCCTAATTTCGAGTGTAGATTCAATTTTTTTCTATTATTGAGAAGATCAAATAGTTTTAAACCATGAGTAGCATGCTTAGAAATGGAGCTTATAACCCACACCTTCACCTACCGATTCCTGGATATTTAAAGCACATAATCATTTTAGATTACTATAGCACAACCCAAGAACCTTTCTCCCGCAACCTCCAATCATCATTACACCAGATATAATTTAACGATTATTTACCTCAACTCCGCGCATAACGGGGAACTCTACAACAAGTGCATTTGTTTCTGGAGCCACTTTCCCTCGCAACGGCGATTACGAGCGCACATTAAGCACTGAACCTCCCTCTTGGATATGCATCCATTACAGTAATATCTCTTCGGCCTGATGGTGGTGGCGGTGATTGCACACACCAGCTTCCACTATAAACATCAACCCGTTGAGCTGACTCATGCCTCAACATGGTCCGTCGCCCGCCCAGCCTGGGGTTGCAAGTGGATAGACCATGGGAGAGCCTCATCAAATTGTACGGCGGCAACAATTGCTTTCTTTGGATGGTTTCGACATCGCTGCTTCCGCTCTGACAAGGTGCCGGGCCTAGGAAGTTAGTGAATGGATTTTGGTAATTGATCCTCGACCATTCGCACATGCTCCACCTACTTCCAAGCTTAAGTTCCAAGCACTTCCTTCACGTTTCATTCGTTCATAATTCATACGAGCAAAAACATCGTCCTCCAACCGGCGAGGTTTACAGCGCTCTCCTATGCGAGTAACTCCGGTGGCACGAGATGTTGCATAAATGGTGGAGGTCGATTTCCTCATGCTTTTTTACTTCACCCTTTTGCCAGTTTAGCTGCTCTGTTGTTTATGTTTGCACGTATGCTTGTTTTCTCACTTCCAGCGCCTTTTCAATGTTAAAAAAATGTGCCTTTGGTTTGGGCAATATTTGAACAATTGTTTCAATGTTATGAAATTTAGATTACCAAAAAATAACAACGCGAGGTGTTAACTTCCAATCGAAAACACTTGCGCAGCATTTGATGCACATACTTGGGTGTCATATCATACAGCTTATTGCTCCACGTGGCGGGTACAATCCAAACCATCGCGTTGGATAGTTTAAAACGATTGTTCTATGTGTTGAAAATTATGTGTAATCTAAAAGGGAAGAAGTACACCATACAATTTGCCTCCGAACGTCTCATTAATACAAAACCGTGTGGCCGGGCGCAAATAGAAACAAAGAGATACATGAGCTCGCCCCATCCCGTAGGTAGAATGATATTTTGCGCATGTCCTCTCGCAACCTGACTCCTTCCACCCGTGGCCGTAGCCCGATGTCCCTGGGACGATGAAGAGTTGGGGTGGTGGAAAATGTGGCCTCGTTTTTGCCTCAAAAGTAGCAGCACACAAAGGATGGTCGGTATATCTAGGTCCAGAAGATGAATTTCCTCCCCGATCTAGCCCGACTCAACACCGGAAACTCTTTGTTCTAGCGGTACTCGTACCTCTTCTAAGTTGTTGTGATAAAGTGTTCTACTGTGTATAGGATTTTTAAATATAATTTCAAACCAAATAGCAAAATGCAAGACACAAACGCACATTTGCTCGGCGAACAAAGTTGACCAAAGGATCGTTTTGTTTGAGCTTTGCCGGGTGCAGCCAAATGGATGGCAAGTAAATAGAGCAGTCGTCTGGTCTCGGTTCTACCTAGGAGAGCTAGAGTAAACACGTCCAATCCCTTCAAAGATCCAACGACAGACAATCGTCATGTTTGTCGGGACGACAAAGAAAACGCGATGCAATTGCAAAAATCTCTATTGCAGACAGCGAGATGCACTGTCGGATCAACCGAACCCTGCCAATCCAGTCCAGTCCGTATTATCCTTGGCCTCATTTCCATTTGACTTTACTTTCCCAGTCTGGAGGAAGTTGAGGACTTGAAGACAATGGAAGGATAGATATATTGTTTCCGGTTCGTCGGTTGTGTGCAAAAAAAAAAACAGGGAACTTGCATCTAGAGGTGTATTTTTACCACTCGCGCACGAAGCTGTACATATTGTAAATATTATTTACCCGTTTTTGCCCTCCCTCTGTTTATCCACTTATTGAAAGGTAGATTGCTCGGGATGGCAGAAGACGTGACACGGATGTTAGGTATGCTGTTGAGGCGACGTTCATTTGAGCGTTAATTCGAACGGAAACAAATACGGCTGCCGTGGAGGTCTTCGTCGTGCAGTTGACTCAAATAGCATCTTCCAAAGCACTGCTCGCCTCGATGCAATGATGGAAGCAAACTTTGTGTTTGTAATTTAAGTTTGACTGCTTATCATCTGTTTACACTTGTCTCCTAGGTTTTCCTTCTGCTTTCATTTCGCCTTCTCCCTCCAACATCGTATGTTCTAATCGTCTTGAATAATCTAAAAAATGCATCACCGTTGCACGTTAGCAGGTCGACTCGTTGAGCAGTCGTGACGGCAGACCTCTAGGCTGGGCATAAGGCCTAGGAGATTTTGTCATACCTTCCACACTCTACTATTCCCTCGTCTGTACTGGCTCTCTTTCATCTCCCTACAAGTAACAGCTTACGGCTTCACACAGAAAACCAAACGAAAAAAGTGGTCGTAAAGAAATGGAAAAACGAAAACTATCTCGCAACACACCGTCGCGGAGAAACCCGTAAGAAAACGGGTGAAAAGCAAAAAAAAAAAAACGCTATCGACTGCAACAACCAGATCCCAGAAGGGCTGAGCATCGAAAAGGGAATATCAAATCCATCCAGCTCTGTGTGCATCCTCTGGTAAATGGCCTCTTGCTCTCGCACGCGACCGACCCGACCGGCTCTTAGCTGCATCCGTACTGGCCGGAGCAAACAAAGATAACGTGAAGCTCTTCTGGTGCGTTTTCAAATGCATCCACTTCGATGTTCCGAGCGGATCGACGAAGTCCTCTTCTTCACGGTGTGTACCGAGACGTGTTTCGCTGCTTCAACCGCGGCTTTCTTCACTGCATGTTTTTTATTCTCGCCGGCGAACCTGTCCCCGTTGGTTTGGGTCAAGTCCTGGCCAACCCGGATTGTTTTTTTTTTGCGCTGTCTGTCTGCATCGCTAAGCTCGACTCGCTTCCCTGCTCCGTTTCCGAGACGCATGGCGTGGCTGGAAACCGTCTCGACACGGGCCAACGAAAGATGGATCTACACGTGCCGGGGCTCAAAATGGCCAGCTTGCGGACGTATATAACTTTATGTACGTGAGTTTTCCTTCCTTTCGCTTTTGGACTTTGTTATTCTCTCTCTGTTCCGGGACCGAAGCGTCATTGCACCAGAAATCTGGGTTCTGTTTCGATCAACATCACCAGTATCCTTTGCCAGTAAGAAATGCCTGGTTGGCTGGTGGTTTTAGTTACACGTAGCATCCTTTGGTCTTTTAAATGAGTTATATTTCAACACTATTACCGTATTCGTTTGACTGAGAAACGATATGGTGGAAACGAACACAACTTTCTCCACCGGACTAAACCAGTCCTCGGATACGCAGTCTAGAATGTGTAGAACACTACAAAGAAAGGTGCGGTGCTTCTTTGTTGTCTGCTGAAAATCCCCCTAGTTAACCCGTCTGGCACCTTAACCGACACGTCGCAAATCATCTTCCGGATGGCATACTATAGAGGAATAATTCAACAAATGTTAAAAAATGATAGCCTCATTGCAAATCTTTTGCTTCGTGATTGATTGGAAAAACTAACTCTGCAATATTAAAACGAGCAAGTTGGATAATGCCGGCAGAACACCCCATGTACGGTTCGTTGACCTCCAAGTCTGTTGCCCGAGACGGAGAGGATACACTCGTCAAAGAGCCACAGCAGTAAAGCATCAAAAGTGATGGAAAGGATGAGGCCGACGAAAACCGAATCGTAAGGTGAGATCGGGCCAAAATTAGTTAGCTCCATGAACCGGCGAGCGATGCATGTACCGAATGATTCTAATCAATCGATAAATTTAACTAAGTCAGTTCAGACTACACGTATATTATATGCATTATTAAAGTGCGATGGTGAAAGAAAACAATTCAATTATTGTTCATTCAACTACACCGTTTTACAACGTGCTTTTTCCTAACTTAATAGAAAGAAATGTGATCGCCTGCAATGGTAATATTCAACAAAATGGGGTTCTGTAGAATACTTTATTCACACACAAACGTGTTAATACATCCGAGAAATGTGTTTTATTTTCTTCGTCCGAAACCTTTAGTCAAAAAGGAAAATAAGAACGTAGCAAGCAACGTTAACCATTAAAATCGTACATTGCATCATTACTACAAGTCCATTAATGAAGTGTTAAAGTATCTACACCATCGCCTTGAATAAATGTGGATTCCTATAACTTTTTCGTTGTTTTGTTTATGAACAAGCAAATCGCCATTCCTGTGAGTGCCTACGCGAATTTTGACAGCTCACAGCAGACGGGGTTGGTGAGTTCCTGCTGACAGCTGATTTTGTTGACAGTCAACAAACACAGTCTCTTGCTCGCTCCCGCACCCCTCACTGTAGCAATCGTCTTCCTCGTATTTGCTCTAACATTCAGTAAGAGACCTGTGGCGATTTTTTTTTCTAATTGATCAGTCAAATCGTTGATGGTTGATAATGGAAACTAAACTTTCCAGCTGTAATAAAGCTTAGGAAAACAGGTTCAGCAATATTTAGAGAATGAAGCAGCGTAAATTTAACCGTAAAACACTGCACTATTGTTGCAAAAATTTACTCCAACAAGTACAACGAATCTCACAACCAAATAGATTTTACGAAGCTATTGAATGCGACGGTTTCCACCTACCTTGTTGAAGTAGATCCGAAGAAACTCGATAGCACGAAGATAATGTTATATAAACCCGTTTTTCAGACACGGAAAGTCTTCTTTCACCAGTTTAATCAGCATATTGTCTCAGAATTGAGGGGGACTTTTCTATCGCGTCCGGGTTTGTTTGTGACGTGTCTTCCGCAACTTCCCCCGGCAGCAACTAGTCCTAGTAGTCTCTAATGGATTTAGTATCCTTTTCATGCACTTCACAACACGCTGAGCTGAATTTCGTACACTGGCAAAACCTTTTCCAACAACGCGTATGTATGCGCAAGCAGCTGCAGTGGTGGTATGAGGATTAGTTTTTACCTTTCGCTTTATTCTTGCTACCTTTTAGCGTCCTTTATTTTGAGTAACACCTTCGAAGGAACGTTTAAAATCGTTCTCCAATCGAAAAAAAACTCCGAAATTCACGACTGTAGGATGAATATAAAAGAATAAATAGCTTTAGTAACTACACCTTCGAGGTAACACAACGAAAAACACTCGTGGTTCAGAAGGACAGTGATTCAATTTGTAGACCCCACGGACAGCAAACGGATTCGTCAATGACAGCGACGAAATTTCGACTGTGAACAGAAGTTTAGAATGGTTTCATCGAGCACTACCGATTTATGTGGCCTGCTCGAATGGAGAATGGAAAATGGTAGATTTTCCCACCGTAATTGTCCTTTTCCTCACGAAACGATTACGATGGAGTCGAGTTCTCGCTGTCAAAAAGATCTCTCACTCTTTCAACGTCCAGCCTGCTCACACACTCTCGAATTGCTTTATCCCCCCAATTTTGCTTTCCTGCTCACAGCACACCTCTTTCTCGTTTGTGCTCGTTTTTCACTGTATATCTCTCTCTCGCACTGTTGGTCTTTCTTTTGCAACCAAGACGGTGGTCTCGAAACAAACTGCCAACTTTTTTAATCAGGGTCAGCGAAAGAAAAATCAGACTTCACTTTTTTCGTCTAGCTGCAATTGGCAACAACCTAATATTCGCTAAGCGAACTGTCCCAGGCTTGAAGACAACCTTGTTTTTTAGTTTTACAGCTTCGTTCGGTTTTGCTCCTCGAACTTTTGTACCATTGCTTGAGGTTTTGCTAACAATAATGGTCGTTTCTTACTGGCAGATAAAATGGAAACCAACCGAACATCTCCCTCACAACATGTACCAGGATTCCCTCTCAACAAGTTTCCTGCATTTATCTGGTGGATTGTGTGATTGCCGTTTGGTTCGTACACGAACGGAACTAGTTTTACCGAGGAGCACTGCGGCGACGTGTATGAATCCTTGCGTCCTGGCGATAATTATCGGCAGGAACAATGGGGACACACCGGGGTTCCCTCCAACTACCGCGCACTGTTTGAAAACCAAAATGGAAAACTTCTTTAACTGAACTAGAGGATTTTTCCAATGAACCGAAACACAGTGGCAGAGTGGAAGAGGAACGCAGCTCCCTTTCGGTGTAAGAAGTCTCGATCGAAAGCCCGAACGACCAACCTCCACGGTGTATCAAAACTGACTGACGTTTCCCTTCGGGATTCGGTTTACCCACCACTACGAACGAAACTCACGCCAAACTGGCCGTGGTCACAACTGTAAATAATGGCTAAATTAACTAATTTCTCAATAACTTTTTAAATTTTATTTTGGCCAATTTTAGCGGCAGACCTCTCAAATGCAAGGTCTTTTAAAGACTGATAACTCTGTGCAACAAAGACTCTTCCGCAAATCTTAGTTTGTGAAATTCTGAGGCGTGTGTGCAGAAACCTTGGTTGGTATTTTTTGTTGAAATAACTAATTTGTTAATAACTTCATGATCGCTTAACCGATTTGCACATGTGACCCCTCAAATGAAAGGTCTTTTCAAAACACACAACGTTGTCTTACAATAGATCCATCCATACTTTCAAGTTTTTGAGAAAACTAATTGTGTGGAAAAGAGACAGCACTCTACCGGGAACAAGGTTGATAAACCTCGATTACTGAAACGCAAAAAATTGCTAAATTGTTAATAACTATTGATTCTTGCAACCGATTTTCACGATTAACCTTTAAAATGAATGGTCTTTTTAAGACGCGTACTTGTGCTGAAGGTAGATGTTTTCGTACTTTCTTGTTTTTGATAAAAATCACAGGTGGGAATGTGTTCGCCCGAAGGGGCGAAAAAGTAAATCAGGTTGATTGACAATTTAGGTTAAAAAAGCCAATTCTCGCATAACTTTTTAGTTTCTTGACCGATTTCCACAAATGACCCCTCAAACGAAAGGTCTTTGCAACGCAATTTGACGCGCAATTTTGCCTCAAGGAACATATTACATTTTATCCATCTTTTCTAGTTATTCTATCAGCTCACGTCGAGAGAAAAGAGAAAATTTCCTCTCGTAGAGACCAAATTTGGTCACGCACACATTTGCATTTGTTGCACCAACACATGCGTGGTGCGTGTACAGACACAACGTTTCGCCCGAACCGGTTTACCGATTCAGCGTTTGAAAGTCATTTGCTAGAACAAGACCCGCTACCGCAGAGGTCGTGAGCATATTTCGCCCAGATCTCTCAAAATTTTGGAAGAGAATTCGCTTTTTCCCGCCAAAAACGAGCGGCGCTTGAACCTGTGATTAAACAGCTCATTTGGGCCAATTGTATATCTCAAATACGTTAGATATATTGTAATGGATGCAAAGCACCAGTTTACTTACCTGTTGCTGCAATCTAGCTTTAAATATATTTTATCAGTCATGTTTGAGGCGCTATTTGTGAAGAATGTCTTCAGAACATCAAACATGTTCGTTCCGCGATGAAGTCCCCGCCGGGAAAGTGCAAAAAAACATCAAAAGGACATGCTTCACTGTTTCAGTGACCCACGATGGATTCAATTTGAATGATAACGCTGTCATAATTCTTTTTGAAACATAATAAATGCTGCTCTTCTTGGAACAAACTCGGATAAATCAGTTAGTCTGCATGTTCCCAAAAAGGACTAGATTGTTCGTGCTGTTTGAATACAATTAGAAGAATAATGTCAACTATAGTGATATTCTTATGTTAATCATTCATTGAATTAAACACATCATATGAAAAATCGGCATTAGATGAGCGTGTATGATATGATGGATTGGGATTCGGATTCGAAGATCCGGATCTCAGAATGGATTTGAATCGAAAGATTCGATCCCTGCAGGGATTCAGTTTCCCCATCACTAGTATCAAAACTGACTGACGAACGTAAATGCCTAAACGAAGCAATTTGTTGTTGTCTCGCTTTCACAATCGGAAGATCTGACGACGACGACGAATTCGAAAGGATGAACCCCATTTGACAGCTTTGCCTCCCAGAGGGCTCACTAGGGGGCGCTACTGATTCGAAATTTGAATTTTCAGTTCATTTTTCCCGTTTTTCTTCGAACGGTTGGTTGAAAATCGCGGATTAAATCAATCACTTATTCTTCTATGAGAATCGGGACCTGGTGACGCCAAAAGATAGTCAACAAATATACTAAAAAGTAACAGTTTACGGATTTGAAATATCTTTAAAAATAGTTATAGGGGTTTAAAAATAGCTGTCAAAATTGCCCCTAGAAAGCATTCCGGCGAGATTTCAAAGCAATGTATTCTAGTGTTAACCAGCAGCATACTAGAATAATTAGTAAAAACGGGCTTTGCATGAGTTCAAAATGTTTATTTAATAGTCTGACCATTTGGTGCCCTGCGCAGTGTACCAATTGTATTTGCCATAATGAGACCGAACAGAATATTGCAACGTGTACCTTGGATATTGATACGTGTTGCCAATCAAAGTCGTATATCAGAGCGGACAGAGTTCAATTACTGCTAGAGGATCTTATACTATGCATTTCAGCAATACCCACATGAATAAAAATGGGTTCTTTATACAACGATTCAAACATCACAACGTTCCTAAGTAGCTCAAAATACCTTCCCCAGCACCGCACGTCAACTCCATTTATGATCAGAGATGAAGCACACGCCGAAAAACAGCGATCGATCAAAGTCAATGTACATAATAGAACTGAAAGACGTGATACCAGCTACATGGGATAGTATCTCGATATACGATTATACGATTGCAATAAGTGCTGATACATCTTAAAAGGTCATATTAAGCACTTAAATGTTATTTTTCATTCAATTTTACTCAACAGATCAGAACATATAAGGAATTGTACGACCAATTTTACGATGTAAAATTCTTCATCATCATCATCTTCTTCTTCTTCTTTTTCTTCTTCTTCTTCTTCTTCTTCTTCTTCTTCTTCTTCTTCTTCTTATTCTTCTTTTTCATCTTCGGCGAGGATTTACTCCAGTACGGCTATTGAATCCAGCTTCCTGGGCCTTCGCAAGCTAACCTGGAGACATACACCTCTATTGGTTAAGGACCGGCTACTTAGGCCATTTCTGTGCTGTTTACCCCTGCTCAAAGAGTTTTACTCAAGAATTTGCCGTAGTCGAACTGTAAAACTGTGTGCGCAGCCGGCACGAATTTATTGATTAAAATTTTAAAAACACAAAACAACTGATAACCTTCTCGCCGGGAAAACACCAATTTGTTGATAATACATTTTAAGAACCGACAAGATCAAGTCGTGCTGAGATGAAGTAAGCAGTAATCATTTGCACTCAGTGAAGTAAACATCGTTCTTCGTTAAGTGATCCTACCGGTGAAACCATGGGAAGCAACGGAAAAGTTCGTCAGCTCCAGCAGCTGTTAGATGTGTCGTATGGTGATGAAATAGTTCTCTTCCCAACCATCTTATCCGGTCATCAAGTTCTTCTAGTGAAACGCCAAAGATCGGTTCACTGTTTTCGTCTGGTCTCAGACGCAACTTCCACCGATCAGTGGGAGAAGCTGTGGTCCCAAGAGAACTTCTTCGATGAAAATGTACGCAACGTCTATGGTTTCTTGTACGTGGAAAGTTCCGGCTGGATGTTGATGAAGAATCGCAATGGTTTGCAAATTTATCGGATGGAAGGAAACGAGCTGAATTTACGCCATTATTCTTCTGATGGACGGTATCGGAACCTCTACGGTTGGAATGGCGGGGACACGGTGTTCCTAATGGGTCAGATTTATGCAGAGAGTGATAAAATCGGTGTTTTGAGCCGTAACAAAAGAGGTACCATTAAGTTGGAACAAATGGTAGAAAGTGTCGTGCTAGAGGGTGGATCGCAAACGCTCTGGCAGTTGTCCAATGGCCCCACCCTTCCTGACAGTTGGAAGCTCAAATCGACATGGCTTGGATTGGCGATCGTCGATGGAGGCACCAGTCAGCAGTCGGCTATCATCGAGCGATCCTCGAATGGAATAATGGTGTACAAGCTCGACGCAAGTTATCAACTGCAAACGATTGCGCGCATAGAGGATGTGCCTTTCACTGGTGCTGATAACGAGCGTATTTTATTTGGCAGTGTTTTCGGCAAGGCAACGTTCAAGGATTTGCTTCATTTCAACGAGACTGGATTGTACTTGTACAAACACGAAGGATCTAATTATCGATCGGTTTATCACGACTCGAGTTTCGGTACGAGCGCGTTCGGATGGCAAGCAGAACATTGGCGTACGGCGAACTTAGTTGATACTACTGGTGATGGACGTGATGAGTTGTGGCTTACTGGGTCCCAATGAATTTTTGGTTTCCGTTTTACAGAGCAAGGTGTAGAGAAAATCTCCAGTATCCCTGTAGACGATGAGGACGTTCGTTACGCAAAGTTGATGACTGTGATCACGAAAAGATCGAATCCGATTTTTATTGCCGTTGGTGGACGAAAACTGTACTCCCTGGGATTTCAACCGTCAAAAGAACCAACAACTAATCCTGATGTGTATGGTACTGTTGAAGATGATACTTGCTCAGATATTGAGCCAATGTTTACTCTCCACTCGATTCCTGGCCCAATCGTGGAGGCTTCACTGGCAGAAATGCTCGACACATCCTTGCTTCAGGAGCCAATTGATCCTATGGATGGGAGTTTGAACTTTGCTATCTCGTTGCTGCAAGTGGGACAACTGTTCAACCTTCAGACGTCCAAGTTTATCACCTATCAGGAGAGAGATTTGGACACTTCTATGGGACGAGGTTGGTCCCTTCAGGTGGACTGTGTTTTCATCGATCGGGGAAACAGCATCTTCGCAGAGGATCATCGTTACTACCTTATCAAGGATGGATCTTCTAAGCTCCTCACTGCCAGTCTCAGCAATGACTCTTCGGAAGAACAACCAAGATCATCGTTTACAATAGACGGGAATAATCACACAACTATTACGTTCGATCGTGCACAGAATCGGTGGTCAATCGTAGATCAGGATAATGGAGAGACCTTAACCTATGGAACCTATGAAGACAAAAAGTTTATCAAAATGGACAACGGTTCAGCTGATTGGCCTTTTCCGATCGACGGAAAGAAGTATCGGAGCCGGCCCGGAACACTTTTGCCATCCGTGTGGTACCTCATCCGTCATACCGATCGTGCTGGCCAATGGATGGAATACTCCTATAAGAGTGAATCTGTTATGGAAGAGTTCCTACTTGAATCGATCATAACAAGCGCAGGTGCATCACTACGGACATCATACACGGAGCAGTTTGGGAAAACTCTGTTCACTGGCTACACCACCCGCACCGGAAGCTACACCCAATCCATGTTGTTAGAGTACATCCAAACTGCTGATGCTGTGCGTTTGAGACGAATCTCTCAGTTGAACAAGACGGTTCTGCAGTTCAGCTACAACGGACCAAGTGGTGAGATGACGGAGATTACATACCCAAACGGCCTGGTGGCTCGGTTTGATTATACGTTACTTCAAATCGAGCGAAATCTGCTTATGAATCGTTTCGAAACCTTCTCTCACCCCCGAGCTGCATATGGTCCAGGATATATGCTGGTCGTTGACATTACCAAACACCGACAAGTACGTCTTCACCTCAGAGATGTCCTTGGATCAGATACTATTGCGATTGCTGGATCACCCATTCCTCTGCTAGGCAAATTGCCCGTCACCAACTACGAAATATTTCCGGGAGAAACGTACTTTGCGGTGCTGCTTCACCACGATCAGAGAGCACCGGAGCTGTGCCTATTTCAATCACAAGGCGACATATGGCAGGCCAATCCTACCTACCTAAAACTGCCAAAGGATACGTCAATCCGATCCGGCCAAGATTTTCTACTAGGAGTACAATCTAAACGGGTGACAGTAGTAGAACGGCAGAATGGAAAGTGGATAACACAGAAACCATTCGATAACGAGGAGTCTGCGCTCATGCACTTCTTTTCCCATGGTTTCTTATCGTACACAGACCAACACCTGAAGCTGTACGTTCGACGAACTGGTCAATGGACGCCAACGGTTCTGAATCTCCCATCGGGTTTGATTACAGAAAGCACAACGGTGTTCGATCGTTTCGATCATCCGCCGGAGTCGATTGATTACCTTAAGAAAGGCATTCTTCCAGATGCCCTGGGAATGTTCCACAACATCATAGTAGTGCGATCTTTCTATATAGATGGATCGAAGTTATACGTGCGGCTTAACTTGATGCACCTAAATGGCAATCATGAAGTAACCCGACAGGAAGTGATGCATATTCTAATCGAAGATCTCGAAACGTACACATTCAACCCACCGGAGCAGGATGGAAACACATTCGTGTTCGCCTATCGGATTGAGAATGGCAAATTTAAACTCAAAGTGATCGAACACCGAGGAAAAATTATGGATGAGGTCGAGGAAATTAAAGAACAAATCGAAAAAGATATTCGCGACGAACTCAACGCACCCGAGGAGGAGAAGGAACGCTATCGCCAGGAATCGTTAGAGAAGTTGAACAATGAGCTGCAGGATTTGTATCGTAATATCACCGCGCAAATCCCGTTCGCAATCGATCCCTCAAAGCTCAGCATGATAATCAGCGACTCCTACATCATTACCGCTAGCCACAAGGTGCTTTTCGACGGTGTAGAATGGACGAAGGAAAAGATACCACAGGAGGAATTGACAATGGACAAAGTTTCAATCGACCTCGGAACGAAGTATCGTCTGGTTAAAACGCACCGAAATGCGACATTCGATTTGTTGGGCCCAAATCAATACGTTGAGCTTAACACCGATACACGTGATGCGAACGATCTGTACATCCGATATCCTGGTTTTTTTGCCGTGCAAACGAACGACTCATCAGTGCAGGTGTTTGATTTCGAGCGAGGTCAATTGAATAGTCTTCCGGCTGGAGAGAAATTGGAAGCTTGCAGTAACCAGCTTGCGGTCATTAGCACGCAAACAGACGGGAAGGCGTTGTTTATTCGCTCAATAAAATCCTTCGGTGTTACACTGCAAAACGTCATCGGAAGGTACGATCTGATCGATCGTCGGGGACGGGAGCTGACTAATTACTATCAGTTTGATCCCCAATCTGCTAAGCCCCATGGGACGGGATTCATTCTCAGAGATGTCAAAATCACTCCAGTCAGCACAAGTGGGTCATACGGCTGGTACAAGGAGCATTACAATTTTGCCAACCATACTTTGAGCACCAAAACCGTGTACAACTCTAAAGGCGAGTTTGTTCAAGAGATCAACAAGACGAGTGGGGAACAGAAAGATTTACTTGGTGCAGACGGTGTTTTAACCGCGCGTGATGGAAAGACTATCGTGGCTGACTTTCGCCCATTTCAAATCTCCAACGAAGTGGTGTCCTACTTCGGCTTCGAACCATACGAACAAAACCGTATCGGAACCGATCGTGTATGGACATGGAAGAACGGACAGGTGCTGCAGGAAAGACGTAACCATTTCCTACGCCTCGTACGCTCCTCGTCCGCAAGTGGATTGTTCCAACCGAAAAACTTCACTGGAACGCTGGTGGTTTCCTGTTGGTTGCGGACAGCTACTAGATCGGTAGACATCAGCAATACTCTTTCGGTTACTTACGGTGGCAACACGATAAAGGGAATAGTTGGATCATCGATAGAAGGTTGGAAGTATGTGGAGGTACTAGTGGAAGGCAATGAAGAATTTGTTGTCAACATTTCGCCAGGCAATACTGGTGAATCGTTAGATGTTGATCATTTGAGAGTTACTCCGATTGAACTGGAATCGGAAATCAACATCTACGACTTCACGACGGCCCGAAAACGATCGACGTTGCACGGATCAGGTTTATTATCGCATTATCTATACGATGAACATGGGAACGAAATGGGACATATCAACGAGCAAGGATCAATCGATAGCTTTACAATCATGTCTCGTTCTCACAACACCCGCATTGAAATGAAACCAGCATTGGGTGAGGTGTTAAAAGCCACTCAATCGAGCAACTATTCCGGACCATTCAAATACATTTCCCAAACGGCTGTCGTAAGATTCCGGTACGGAGGAAATAAGTCTGATATAATCAATGCAACAATAGGCTCAAGAACGTTCTCTATAGAGGTCGCAGGACACGAAGCTACTCTGCGCATAGAGCATCACTCTGCCAAGATTCCTCCGGTCGGTGACATGGTGGTTTTCAGCACCAGTATTCGTTATAGCATTTGGATCGATGGTCTTCTTAAACTGGAAACTCTGGCTTCCGAAGGACGCCTGGATAAATATGTGATCAGTAGCATGCATGGTCAGGTTTGGGATGCAGTTCTTTTATATGACACTAGCGTGAATGTTATCTACCTCTCGGACTTTGGCATGCCGAAACAAATCTTGAAACTACACGATCCAAATGTCGTTGCACTGCAAGAAATCGTTTATGACGAACTCAATCGCCCTGCCATCAAAACGAAATGGACGATTCTTAACAGTATCAATACATCGGAACTGTTCGCCTATCGTAGCAACTTCATCAAAAACGAGACTCGTGTTTGGACCAATGGCCTCATGGAAGGATCTGTCTCGGAACTCAATGCAGATTGTGCCGGTTATCCCTACAGTAGGACGTTATATCGCGATAATCCTCTCGAAGAAAAAGCGGTTCAATCTCTGCCTGGAAAAGCTTTCGCCATCGATGGTGCCTTTGCGAAGCATTACGAAACTAATTCGAGTATAGACTTCCTGGAAAACCTCTTCCCACAGCGTGCTGGCTTTCGGTATGAATACGAACGATATCCGGATCAGTCGATTTATGTTAAGATTTTCGATAATCTGAAACGGAAGATAGCCGAATACGTCCGCTCCAATGGTGGCGATCACCACCTGACCACCTTCCAATACGACGATCACGACCGATTAATCCTGCAATTGCCACCAGCTTATCACGAGACGGCAGATACCTTCTCTCGCACGACTCCGTTTTTCGACGGACAGTTCTCTTCCGAGCTGACCGATCTGCAGCAGTCATGGGGAACAAGATACGAGTATGATCAGAAGAGTGGACTGATGACTCTCAAGCGAACGCCGGACATGGGTGATGTTCGGTATATGTACACCCCAGAGGGTCTGTTGCGTTTTGTAGTGCAACCGGAAAACCGCAACGTCATGTTCTTCTCTTACACGTCCGTAGGAAAGCTAGCTCAAAGAGGAATGATCGACGTGGACCCGGCTGAACTGACAAAATATCTATCAAACGATGCACAGTTGCCACCATCGACAAACTATGTTCTGTTTAACCGAGCAGACACCGAAGTCGTCCCTCAACATCGTCACAGGGTAGAAAACATACAAAAGGTTTCGAACAATCGCGTCATGTCAGAGTTATTGTTTTTTGATCATGAGAAACAACTTATCTCCAGCATCCTGTACTCGAACGCAAACAGCACACTTCCAATCGGATACAAGTATTGCAAGAATCAAATTCAAGAGATAAAGTATCCGATCGCAGTGGAGGGAAAGATCTTCCGCCTCCGGTACGAATACGACCATCGAGGAAAGGTGATCAGCTTGGCGAATGCTGCCTCAAACGAGAAGTTTGTAGTGATGGAAAACAACAGCATGGGTCTGCCAAAGTATATGATCATTCAACCTAACACTTCACACGCTTTCCGGCGCACGTTTCAGTACAACCAGCCGGGATATTTGACAAGCATTCAGGACCCCTATCTCACTGAATCGATCGACTACGTCGGCAAAGGATACGGTGGACGGGCAGTCGGAGATGGTACAGTACAGATGACTCGTTTCAATGCCACTTGGCATCAGCATAGCAACACCCAGTTCCTCAAGCTAAAACCGTCCCATTTCGGCAACCAACGTCGAGCTAAGCGTTGCTACAATGCTCTGAAATCGGCAAGATATATGGATGCGCAGGGACGTCCTGTGAAAAGCATGTATCCCCTACTCGCACTAGACCTGCCCATCGTTTGTAGGTTGGGCACAACTGGACATCACGTAGCATCGGTTATGAATGGTGCAGGATTCCCGCAGCTTTACGGTCATACGTACGACTATGGAAGCCATCGGCAGCTGATCCGTGCAAAGTATTTTCAAAATGTAGCTGAAGAGCTGTACGAGCCTTTGCGAAAAAATGCGTTTGAAACAATCAACGGTATCAATGCGGCAAGATCGGCAAACATTTGGAACATTCTCCACGAAGCAGGCTACATCCACAGTGACTGCACTTCGATTGGTCGAGTCAACTGTCAAGGTTTACCCGGCAAGTCTATCTTCCATCCAACTATAGCCAAGCATCCCAACTCGGTAACGTTTAGTGGTTTGTTGGTGCGTGTTATCGCCGGCCGTAAGGACCTTTCACAAAGAATGTTCGATACACTCTGCGCCGGTTGGTATCGAGAAGATCTACCCAACGTGATTCTTGAAGCATGCAACTCTATTTGGAAAACTCTGATCGACGAAAAATTCATAGGCCCCGACTCCAACAACAGCCTGCAAGCGTTAAGCCCCGAGCTTCGTGAATTGCTGAGTGCATACACTCCACATCTACCAGAGATTATCGGGACGCTTTACCGCCGCCTTGCCACTTCTCTAGGACAGAGCTCCGGTGATGTGCAATCGTATGAAATCGACGCCAATGGCAATCATCGACACTTCTACACGGGCTTCAGACGGTACCGGTTGGAGTATGTGAAAAATTCGAATAAGATTGCCGCCGTCCATAGACTAAACCTTGCTGATCCCGCGTCTGGTCTGGAAGAAACACGTTTTCCTGTAGATCATAACCATGAAGGTAGTGTGACTCGAGCCATGCACAAAGGCATACAGCGTATCACCTACGACCCACTATACAACCGGGCGACGGAAGTGCTACTCACCGACGGACGGAGTCTTAAGTTCGACTACAACGTCCGTGGCCAACGTCTCTACAAGCACGTATACGCTCGAAACGGCAAGCTCTTGCGAAAGAAATACTACGTCCGAGACGTGCAAGGTAAACCACTGATTGAGTACGAAGACATTTACCAAGGTACCAACGTCGATCAGCCGCTGGTTCGAGCAACGATCTTTCTCTATGCAGAAGACCGACTCATTGGGTTCATTCGCAACGATCAGTTCTACAGTGTGACGCTCGACCACGAAGGATCCGTGCGGTTAGTCATAAAAAATGGAGAGATTGTTGCAGCTTACGATTATCTACCGTATGGCGAGCTTCTCCGCAAGTACGGCGAGGATCCAAATGGACAACTGGACTATCGCTTCACAGGAAAGGAATGGGACGAGGAAACTGGACTGTATGACTTCCACACGCGCTTGTACGATCCCGAACTGGGTCGATTCTACCAGATGGATCCCAAAGAACAATACGCGAGTCCGTACATGTATGCCGGAAACTCACCCGTTTCATTGATCGATCCAGATGGCCAATTTGCTTTCTTGATCGTGGTGGTAGTGCTGGTGCTAGCGGGCGCCTACTTTGGTGCTGCGTCGGCCAACGGCTCATGGAATCCAGCTAAATGGAATCCAAAAAAGGCTATCATTGCTGGTCTTGCTGGAGCACTCATGGCGTTGTTGGCGTCAGTTAACATCGCAAGCGGGTTCGTCTTCCTGTCCGGCTACTTTACGACAACGGCTGCGGGCGCTATAATAGCGGCATCTTCTATCGGTTTTGCATACTTGAACACGGCTTCTGCCACTGGAAACTGGGATCCGAGCAAGTGGGATTGGTCTTCGCCGGGCACCTGGAATGCACTGTTTACTGGTAGTCTTACCGGGGCAAAACTGTTCGATACTATCGACGATATCCAAAAAGCCTTCTTGATCTCCCCAGGCATTAGCATGTTTTTTATTGTTAGCTTCTCCTTGTCTAAAAGTAGCAAGGCCAATCATGGAAATATGCGGTTCTGGCAATGGGACTGGAGCAAGCCGGACACAGTATGAGATGCCAAAGAGGGTGACAGTTTCGGGTTGACCGTGTCACCGAAGCTCACCTTGGCCACGAAGCAGCTCGCAGAACAATTACAACATTTCAAAGAAATTGGAAAAGCCCTAGAAACTAGTAATTTTAATGTTCTTAAGGAAGTACTTCAGGCAGAGTCAAAGGCATGGAGACAGATTGTTAAGGATGTCATCAATGGAGAACATGTGAAGGAGGGTTTAGCGGCGGGCAAAGTTGCAGGTGCGAAAAGTGGGACAAGTTTGTTGCCAAAAATACCAGATAAAGCATTGGAAGTAATCGAAGACATTCTTACCATTTCTAACATTGTTGACAGTTTGAAAAAGAAAAAACCACGTAGCATCGAGTACAGCAAATCAATGTTCCCGATGAGCCTGATAAATGGCTCACACTTTCAACTAGTTTTAACAAACGAAGGTAACAATGAACTAGATGGAATGGTTTTACTCGGGTCGAGCTCAAACAGAATTTCCCATTGGATTAACAACTTACTGGAAAGTATTTTTATCAAGTCGAAAAGGGGCTATAGCACAAACCATGAACCTAAAAGCAACAATGTTCAACCTTACTCGAACTACAAGAAGAGTTTCAAGCGAACCTATGAAGTTCCCAATTGTTTCTTCCGGTCGTCGGATGGTACCTTCGATAGAATTGTGTGCTATGAACAATATGGATTTTCTTACGTGTTCCCACATGAAGCAAACGGTGCGAATTCATTTACGGAAGACTCATATTCGCGATGCTACCCGATCGAATATGAAGGATCTCCTTCAGTGGTCTGCTCGGGCACAACCAGTTCGTACGTGTTCACGCCACATGCGAAACCCATTAACTACCTCGATCAATTAAATGGAGCCCTCATGCTGATGTTGGTTGCCCCAGCTGTTACGAAGACCATCGCGTCGTTCTTTGGAAAGCTACTAACAGGCAAAACGATGAACCAAGTACCATTCCAAAATGTTTCAGCTCAGGAAAGGTATCAGCTGAATAAAAACCTAGCCCAACTGTGCTTTTCCGTTACGCAAAGTGATATGAGATCTACCATCAGTTCTGCAGACCGTAAGTGGATCAAGATTGTACTGGAGGATATTGAAGAAGATGTACGAGCATTCCGAGCAAACAACGAGGTATCTCGAGAGACGTACGACACCTTGCTGGATCGCATCGATGCGCTGTATGAAGAACTGATAGAAATGAATGTTATTGCTGCTATGTTACAATCCGGCCGTATTTTACACCCAACAATCGTTGCTTTGGACGCTAAGAATTGGGATATTTCGAGGACGAGTTCTATCATATCAAACATATCTTTACAACCCATATACAATCAAATTTCACATGAAAAGGTCTTGCGCGATTATTTTAATTAAAAATAATTGTGCACACTTTTAAGTGGGGACGTGTCGAAGATCGTTAATGAATAAGTAATACGTTGTTTCAAAATTTATCAATATACCTTTAATTAATGAATTATATTCTTATAAATTAGATTCATGTAAAGATAAATTTGTACAAAAAAATTCTAATAAAACAACTAACGCCCAAAGATTTCTAGTATATGATAAGTTCTTGCATATGACAAATTTTAAAATTATTATTTAAAAATTGATGTACACTGTACGATAAATACTTATTTCAAAATTGACGCTTCCAAACTAAAAGAGTTCAAAGCACGACTAAGCAATCCTCTTCCAAAGCTTGGAGGCAATAATTTGTTCGTTGAAGGCATTACATTGTCTACAATAGCAATATCATTTGCTTCAGCTTTCAATCCTGTTTGATGCATTTCTTTGCAGGTGGGTTGTAAACTGTGAATTGCAATGCTTTCATGTACGTCCTCTTCCAAAGCCTCCACCTTGTCCATAAGTAACCCAAACGAGCCCGTGCCGTGAGTGAAGTAATCGTGCACATCTTCAATGAGATCTTCAACTATCCAACAAGCCCACGATAGTTCAGCACGGTCTTGCACTTGCATGCGTAGCACCTCCAACTTGGTTTGGAGCTTTCCCTTTTGGTGTGATACGATTTCTTCATCCACGTTACTTCTTTCTGGATGTTTAATAGCCGAAACCAGGTAGGTAATGCCTTTTTTCAGCTCCTTATATGCGGACGGAGCTATCTGGGCCAGGAGAAGCCATCCGTCAACGAAATCGAATACCCTAGGCGCTTCCTTTGCCGTGTACAGCAAAGAAGACCACTCCCCGTCGCAGGATACCGAAGGATTCCCGTCGTACGTCAGGGGTAAGCAATGTTTGTAGCGGTCCGTTCCGTCGATCTTTGGTTTTAGATCTTGTTTAGGGAGAATAGAAACTACGGTACGATGTCCATAGCACGCTATCATACCATCTGGATGTTGTTCGTTTCGCAGCTGGTAGCAGTTTCGCAACATGTAAGAAGATCGTTCAGACTTCTTAGACTGCGGAGAGGGGAATGACACCTTTGCACTACCGGATGTTGATTCTTTTGAAGTGTTTTGGCCAAACAACCAAGTGAAAGGAAACATTAATATCCGTTCAAAGACATTCGATAACGAAGAAGATGCTCCCGACGATGCTCGGGTATGCAACCAATCAGGTGCTATTATCGATTCATTGCCGAGTGTAATGGCTTCCGATCGGATACGGAACCGTAATAGTCGCGCCACGTTCGGTGGCTTTGGCAGCATCATCTTTGGCGTTGCCTTTGACAATGGCTTCACGATGAAATCGGAAAACTGCTCCGTCGTGAAGAGCACATTGATGGACGCCTCAACTGCCGTATATTCTGGAATCGGACTATTCACCATTTGCGAAACCCGTAGCGAGCAGACCACCGAGTAGAAGCCGACAGTCAGGAAGCCCTTTTGGAGGCTTTGCATGTTACGGAAATTCACGTACAGATAGTTCTTCGTGAGCATAATCTTACTCGACCAGTCACGCCCGAGTACCAGATGAGCACGGAATGAGGCAGTGTTACTCACGAACAGGTCGACGGTGCGCTTAACTTTTCCACTCCATTTGTTAGCCATTTTTGGTACGTTGCGCGCAAACAGTAACCCCACCGTGGCGGTTGTGAACCCATCAATGATACTCATATATAGTGCTGGATCTGAAAAGTCCCATTTGGTCACGTCGAACTCACCTCCCTGACTGATGGCGGCGAAAAGGTACGTAAAGCCAAGGCTCATCGTGACCTTCGCCACTATAAACAGCGCTTTGGCAGCAACGGACGTGAGCGTGGTGAAAGAGCTGATAAGCGAGGACGGATTCATTAGAATCCACGATGACGTTGCGACTCCGTTCATCAATGCGTTCCAGGTGCCAGGACTGGTAAAGTCGAACTTGGTCGGATCCCAGGTGCCGCTGCTGGCCGCGATGGTAAAGTATGCGAAGGTAATACCGGCACCGACCATGATGGCGATAGAGGTACTCATTGAAAGTCCCAGTCCTACGAAGAATGCCACCGAGCTGGCCATATTGAAAGGGATGGATGCACCTGTTACAGCACCGGTTAGCAGGCCCAGCCATGTGGATGAAGACCGCCAGTCCCATTTCAGTGGATTCCAACAATTGTTGGCTGATGCCGCTCCCAAGTATGCCCCTATTATGGCCATGATAAAAACAGCCAATGCGAATGCAAATTCTCCATCGGGATCCACCAGCGACACGGGTGAGTTTCCTGCGTAGACGTACGGGCTGGGGTATTGCTCCTTAGGGTCCATCTGATAGAACCGGCCAATGTCGGGGTCATACAATCTGGCGCGGTAGTTGTACAACCCAATCTCCGGTTCCCATTCTTGGCCAGTGTAGAGATACGATATTTGACCGTCCAAATCAGTACCGTATCGTCGGAATATTTGCCCGTAAGGAAGATAGTCATATGCGGCTACCACCTCACCATCCCTCACGATCAATCGAACCGATCCCTCGTGATCGGATATCACACCATACAGCTTATCATTGCGCACGAATCCAACCAGCTGTTGGTCCTTGTAGATGTAGCTGGTGACCCGCACATCTGGGGGTTGATCTTTCGCGAGGTACGTCATCTCCATGTCTACCAGTACCAATCCATTCGCGTCCCGAATGTAATACTTTTCGTGTGAAACGGTTCCATCCGGATTACGCACCTGCTTGAAGGTACGTTCTGCACGAACGTCATACTGGAAGATTAACTTCCTTCCATCCGTCATCTCCATTTTCGTTACACGATGCAGTATCTTATCGTATTCCATATGTTTGATGCCTTTGTGTTCCGCCTTCACCACCGCACCATCGCTGTTGTGCTCCATGTTGAAATGTTCTTCTTCACGCTGATCTCGATCAAAGTACAGTCGATGCAATTTTGTAATCTGGTTGGTTCCATCTCTATACTCCAAACGGAAGCGCGAGAATCCTGTGTAAAACATCCGATGGTTACCGTTGGCATCAATTTCGTATGATTGGACGTCTCCTGCAGATCGTCCCAAAGCTGTTGCAAAGTGGTGACTAAGCACACGAACTATCTCTGGAATTTGTCTTTTGTATCTGTTTAATGCTATACGGAACGTTTCGCTCAAAGAATCCAATGAGTTCTGTGGACTGTTGCCTATTAAGTTGCGTTTGTTAAGGGAATTCTTAATGTCCCGGCAAACGTTCTTTCCCATGTTGGAACCCTCGATCCACCTTTTGCATCGAGCATTAAACTCATCCCCAGTCAGCGCTTTCCGTTCAACGATCGCCTTCGAAAACAACGTCTGCAAGTGTTTATGATAACGGTGCTGTCGTATAAAGTCTCCAAACATCGACTTTGGTCCTGGACGCCCATGGCAGAGGTTCGGATTGGTACAGTCCGCACTTAAGAATTTTTCAGCCAACAGTGCATCCCAGATGTTTTTCGAATCACTCTCCTTGATTCCATCTATTTCCTTTGCAAACGACCGGTATGTGAGAGGAGTCAGTTGCAGCTCGTCAGATCCGTGGAAATACTTTGCCTTAATCAACTGATCATGATCGTCGTAGTCGTACCGATGGCCGTACAGATGCGGGAAGCTCCCACTGCTCAACACCGTGGACAGATGGTTCAACGGAATCACATCTCCACAAATAAACGGTAAATCATCATCACGCTCTCCGTAGAATGTCCTATTTACCGCGTTGTTCTCGTTCAGATATCCCTTTTGTTTGAGGACATCGAAGCAAACGATTGCTTGTTTCCGGCTTATGTTGTTCGAGATTAAATCTTCCGGATACATACTCGTGCGAAGCGAACCCGCGGTGCGTTGCCAGTGTGCGGTGAAGACGGTCCTCGAAATAAGCCCCTCGTAAATTGGAGTGTACGAGTCTTGGCCGTACGAATCCGTCTCCACATAACTCACATCCTCTGTGAGGAAGTCATCCGCCAGCTTTACCAAGAATCCCGGCTCGTTGTAGGTGAAGTTTCTCTGGAAGAAGCGAGCTGTTCCGGTGCGCACCTTCATCGTCTCCATCATTCCATCTGCGTTATAGGTAAACTGATAGAAAGGATCACGCTGTGTCGATTCGCGTATAGCTGCTACCTCGCCGTGCCCATTATAATCGTACAGCAATTTGAACGAAGATGTTGGCGAATCTACCGGATACCGTATGGAGCGCACGTTTTCGTTCTCGTACTCATAGTCGATCGAGTAAGTTGTGTTAATTGTCGGCACTACGAAAATCTTTTTCAGTAACCTTTCCTTTTCATCGAAGATCAAACTCTCGATCATATGATTTTCGCCAATCCTCCTTGTAGACTGCTGCGATCGGTAGCGCACCAGTGGATTTGTGTCCACTTCACCGTACGTAGTCTCGATTAGGTCTTCAGAGGGTGGTGCCTCTTCCAAACTTAAGTAGCACTGCTCCATCGTCATGTTTACCAGGGCCTCTCGTGTAAGTTTTCCGTTAGCGGCATATGTGAAGTGTATTACGCGATCAATATCCTTACGGTATTCCGTAGCGTAGTGAATTGTATAGCGCAGAATGCCCTGCTTATTGTAGACATACTCGTAACTGCCTCCATCCGGTGTTCGTTTCATCACCAACCGCCCTTCTTCCTGTGTGTAGGAATTCTCCCACAGGTGTTTGAGTCTATTTTCTTCTTGAGTGTTGCCTCCAGCATGGAAAGGACGTGTCCTGGAGGTAGTTTTTACAAGCGCATGATATTGAGGTGGAAGCTCGCGGAATAAATATCCGTACGTTTCCGAATACTCGTACGTCGTCAGGCGATGATCGTAGTTGCCGACCTGCCAGAACTTTGCCACCTTCTTCCCACGCAAATCTTCCACCGTCGCCCGTATTGCCTTGCCTGGGCGTTCAACAATCTTCTGGCGAAAGCCAGCCTTCTCCGGGAACAGGTTCGACAGTAGCAGAATCTCCGATCGCATTGCGTAGCGTCGCTTGTACTTTCCGCTTACAGTGTACTCCTTACCGGGTAGACCCTGGAACTGCTTATTTTCTGACGGGTCGTTTGCGTACACCGTATGCGAGTACGGATAGCCGTCACAGGACGGGTGTTGCTTTGAGACAATCCCGGCCATCCGATTACTACCGCCTTCCACTTGGGTAACGAAATTTTCATTGAACGCAAAATACTCGTTCCGATCGTAGTTCATTTTTGTCCACTTTGTCTGCATTGTAGGGCGATCGATTTCGTCGTACAGAATCTCCCGCAACCTTGCTGTCCGCGGATTCAGGTACTCGACCACTTGCACCGGGCGGCCCATTGCGTTGTGGTAGGTAAGTTTCGCGCGCGAATCAAACATCACCAGGCACTCAGAGAACTGGAACTGTCCGGTCGGTACTAAACTGAACTCGTTGTGCCTAAAGGTGCTCTTGATCAAGTGTTCGCCAATGAGACTTCCTTCAAGCCAAACGGACACCCGGAGAGGTGTGATGAAGAGCAGAATTTCACCCATCTTCGGGGGTCTGCGGCAAGACTGGACTTGCTGCGGGCATATGATTTCAAACTCTTGCTTCCTCCACTTGCAGGACAATTTGCTGTGCGGGGATTCGAACTGGTACAGGAACCTCAGGGCGATTGTCTCAAACCGATCAAAAAATAAACGCACTATTTCTCCTCGTCCCGCATCTGCGTATTTCAACATTCCATAGCCTCCGGACCATTTACCTCCACCTTCGGGCCTCCAATCTTTGTCTTCAAACCCTTCGAACATACCTCGACGTGGTTTCATTTCCAACAGACTCGACCGAGCTCCAAGCAGCGTGCTAAACGCGGTCTTCGAATGCATGGAAAAGTCGACCAACTGTCCGTATTCCGACAGGAGTGCCACCCGCTTGCCCCGAGGACTGTACAGACTTTGTTGTAGAAGCCCATTGTTGTTGAGTACCGCTCGTAGTTCGGCCGTAACGGGCGTGTAGATGTTCGCTCGGAAATTCATGTCAAGCGGCGAGAACCGGACGTGGTCGACCAGCATAATCATGGAGTTGGGCGTTTCTATCGTGACATCAAACGTAAGCTTGGCTGCTTTGGGGAACTTGGTCGTATCGATGATAGTTTCTACGTATCTCCAGTCCATAACGGCGTGCTGGACTTTGGCACCGGCAATCGTCTGCCTGCTATTGTCGGCCAAATTGGTGACGACCACTTTCACCGCATTAACTACGGTTCCAACCGTCGTGTCGGAGTTATCCAAGGAAATCCAACACGAAACCACAAATATATTGATCGGGTCCACCGGCGTGAATGTGGCCCGCAAGGAAGCAGACTTCGGTAGTGAAAGGTAGTGATTTTCCCACTTGTACTCAACGTACCTCGGATCGAATATCCACTTGTTGTCCTTCCCGTACTGGTTCAGCTCGTATTGCTCGAACCCGTAGTACGAAACAACCTCATCAACTAGTCGCATTGCACCCAGATCGACGATCTTCAGCTGTCGACTCTGATCCCAGATTGTCCCCACCAAATCCTTCTTTGGCTCCTGATTTTGCTTCTCCTTGCCCCGCTCCGTCACATCGGTACCATCAGCGGCAAATGTTTTGCGCACCGTGTGGCCCGTGCTCGTATCGATGGCCTGCTCGTACCAACCGAAACGGCGGGGATCATCGCCCGGCGTTACTTTTACCCGGTAGAACATGGCTCCCTCGCTCGACAGGTGCGCATCCGAGGCGTTGTAGACCTGACCGGTTACGCGCGTGGTTTCACGATCCAATCGCAGCGTCTGTTTGCTAAAGATGGTCGTTTGCTTCAGGTGGAACGAATCGACCGGGCGGAAGATAACATATTTGGCCGTCTCATTCACGTTGCTCACCGTCACCAGTGCAATCGAATTGCTGGCACGATTCATCCGTTCGCTCGGCGGTAGCTTCACCGTCTCTTTGGTTTTAAAGAAGAACACGCTCAACGGTTGCTTCGAGGGCTGAGCCTGGACGTAGCGTGGTGCTACTATTTGTATTTCCTGTGGGTTGTTCGTATTCGTATCGAAAACCAGCCGGTTTTGTGGCGCCTCGTAAACCTTGAACGTGTCGTTGTGCGCTCGTTTTACTAACTTGAAACCTTCGCCAAGCATCTGATCCACCTCTTCGAGTCGCATCATGGCTGGGGTTACGGGCTTCGGAACCCAGGTGTGCCCATCAAAAGACAATTGTTGATTGGCCGTCAATACACCATGCTGATTCGAGAGTACTCCGAACTGCGACAAGTCAATGGCAAACTGTACCTTTCCGATGATTGTTCGGTTGATATTGATCCGCTCTTCGGCCAGCTTTTTATCTACTTCCTTCTTTAGCTCCTGCTTCTTGGCACTATTTTCCTTGCTGGCGTCAATATTCTTGTATGACGCCTGACGCTGATCTTCGATCTCTTTTAGCAATGGTCCTGTGACACGCTTCATGGTTAAGGTGTACTTATCCTTCACGACCGGATAGTGCATCGTGAACAGATTGCCATCGTTTGTGCGCAGTTCATACTCATAAGTTTCCATGTTTGCTATCGGCAACTTGACTGTATTTTTGAACACCTCCTTAGGCTGCTTATCGAAGTTCATAATCAGAAAAACGGTTCGTATTTCGAGTTTGTGGTTGTGCAAAATCGGCATCCGTATCACGACCGCGTTCTGATGCACCGTCACTGCATCAGCCAACAGCCCTCGCTGTAACGCACCTTTGAATTCATCCGTTATGTCGAACTGCCTTATGAACTTATCCACCTCTGCGAAGATATCATTCGAGATTTGTGTACACTGTCCCTTCAGCCAGCGATCATTGTATCCCAGTGTCCACACGGTCATCGAGTTCGCGTTCTCGTACAAAATAAACCCATTTACGAATGCTCGGAGGAGCACGTTCTTCAGGGCTCCAGCCATTATGTCTCTGGTAACTAGTGTGCCAGTGTGGTCAATCATATACACTTGCACACGATTCAAGTCGAGCGTCACGATGAACCGTTTTCCCGCTCCGATCGTACCGTCCAGTAGAAAATTGTCCAGATGCTTCTTCTCGACCCACTCCTTGCGCGTATACTGCACGAATGTAACTTCCTTCCACGATTCGTATATCAGCACCACGACGATCAGATTCTCGAGAGCATGAATCATGTGGCTTCTGATGCCAGGCTGTCCAAAGTACATCTTTTCTCCCTTTGCCTTCATTCCGTCGGTACCACCGAGCAAGGTGTGGATGCTTAACACCATCCGATCATCTTCGAGTTCCCGATCCAGCAGAACAGTGTAGTCCGGTCCGTAGTAGATGGTTGGACTTAGGCCGACTGCAATCACTTCCTCAAAGCGGGATCTATCGATAGCCAGCTCGCTGTAATCCAAATTCGATTCAACTCCGTTAGGATAGACGATCTTGGACATACGATCGTTCTGGTAGCCAAACTTGAACAAGGTACGATCTTCCTGTTGGATCTCCCGCAACGAGTGACCGTCATAATGGAGAAAGACATTCTGTTCGTACGCTGATGTTTTGACCGTATAATTGGACAGCAGATTGCTAGCGGCGTAGTTAAGCCGTACATTCGATCCGTTATCCAAATGGATTGCAGACAAGCGATAACTCTTTCCTGCATTAACTACATCGTAGGTATAGTAGGCGTACTGTCCAGTTAGAGTTTCCTCGCGAACCAGGTACCATCGGCTCGGCAGTTCCTTGACAAGCGGCAGTTTCGGACCACAAATGGGCCACGAAACGCAAACCATTTCCTTCCGGATTGTGCGAGACGTTTTCCAGTGTCCGTAGATAAACTTTCGATCCTCCATGGTCACCTCCCATTGCTCCTCATCGGCGAAATACTTGATCGTTGCTTGCTTATACCCCTCGATGACGAATGCCCGGTGATAAATCGAATCCCAGTGTGGGACCGGTTTAAGAAGGATGCGTTGGTTATTCTTTAGAATCGCGTAATCGTGGTCCTGCGCAAAAGCACTATTTTTACGCTCTACGGCGATATAATCCAGCGGTAAGGACCATCCCCGCCCAAGGCAACTCTGGTACGGGATGTTTTTATATTGGAACATTTTTCGAACGCTTACACCAAACTCATTCGGTAGTTCTATTAATGGGATGCTCAAATCTACAGTCCCTGTATGCGGATTAAGCGGTTGCAAAAGCGCGTTCATATCCAACTGATCGTGTAACCAAACGATATAGTTGCTCTGCGGGACGATCACCGTACCACCAGTCGGTTGGGCCTTCTCCGGTTCCGGATCAACTCGTACAACACCGTTCGATTGCGGTGTGAATAGTTTTGTTCGCACGTTAATCAAACTACCACCGGTGAACAGCAAGATGCTGTTTGCATTTCTACTGGATGCGGCAACTCTTGGTACCAATCGCGGCAACCCATATCGAATATCACGATCTCCAAGCATCTCATCGAACACGTTAACCAGGTCAAATCCTTCGTCGGTGAATGTCGGTTGAAACAAACTTAATCCCTTCGGTCCGGAGCAAAGCAGCTCATCCAAGCCATCGCCATTGAAGTCAACCGTTGCAATCGTCTCGATTGTTCGCCTGGTCCATCCTCGGTATTTCGAAAACACCGTCGAGTAGAATACCTTCTCAAAGAGCTGATTTGCTTCGTTGCGCCGGTACATCGTCAAACCTTGGCCGGAAAAGTGCAGCATATCGTGTACGGTCGCGTTGTCAAACTTCACAAACATAATCTTATCGAAGTCGTTATCGGGTGCGCGAGTGTCCTTGATGGTGGTTAACTTTTCCAACCCATACTTGTCGTTGAAGCGAAACAGTTTCAGTACGGTCGTGGTACGCAAAGCAATCGCCAGCGGTCCTTTGCCGTCGTAGTTTTCCACCAGCGATATGGTAGAGGATGGTTTTATCCAATCATCTTCCAGCTTGGGTTGCTTTTGCAGCGATCGCACGGGCTTACGGGTTGCGGTTGGGTTGATGGAACGAAATTCCACGGTAGAACCAAGTCGCGTTAGAACACCGATATGCGAATCCGAAGGATACATCTTCCCAATCAACAGGGTACTGTTCGGGTCCGCGTAGCCGTACACGTCACTGTACTTTGCTGCTACGATCAACTGCTGGAGCTTAGCCGCGCTCCAACGGTAGACCACGATTCCTTCGGTCTTGCGAACCACCAGCAATCCACCTCCATACACATCCCATGGATAATTCACATCATGATCGCCGACAGAGAACAGTTCCTCTACACGGTGCTTTTCCAGCCAATTACCATTCGGCGATTGCTCGTAAATCCGAAGCGTGCGATTAATACGCACAAATACGGTACCGACGGTCGTTGGATCTTGCTTCACCTCCACGGCATTATCAGGAGCAGTTTTCACCAGAGTTTCACCAGGCAGCTGCAAAGTGTAGAACAGTGATGGAGTCTCCATAGTAACCGGAGAAACTGGCCACACCAGGGTAGCGGGAAATTACGCTTACGAAGCACAGTGTTCCTATTACGAATATTTTTTACTCAGGGATAAAGTTCAAATATTTCAGTTTCAGAGCTTCAATTGAAGTTAATACAGATACAGAAAATTGCAACCACAACAACTTATCAGCAAACTATTAGAACATTCTAGAAGAACGAACTAAAGACACTGCAGAAACAATCCCTTATATATACTAATCATAACTCCCACAGATCGTACTGTACGGCATCCATATTTATTCAAATGTTTTAGATTGCCCTTTTCATGTTATATTTACCCACAATTGTTTATTTCTTTGGTAACCGTCAATAATATCGTAAGTTGTGTAAACAAAATATATATATGATGACTGATCGTGATATATATATACTGATATATATATATATATACTGATATATATATATATATATATATATATATATATATATATATATATATATATATATATATATATATATATATATATACTGATATATATATATATATGACTGATATATATATATATATATATATATATATATATATATATATATTGGATATTATTTATCGCCCCTAGTAAAATTAGAACTACAAAGATCGTATGTAGCTGAGAAAACATTTAAGAACGAATTTTACAATTGTATTAAAGCACCACGAGGATGAACAATCATAACGAAGATATTCAATCATTTCTCAACTTTCCCAACATGACTGTAGACAAATAATAACAAACCAACGAACGCAAACATGCTGTCTACTAGCAACTACGCAAACATGTTCATGCAACTGTAGCAGTATAAAAGTTGCAACATGCGGGAGATGACTTCAGTGTTCAATCAAAGTGGCTGTTCAATCAAAAGCAATCCTATACCATTCCCAAAGTGGAAATGATAGCTGAATCCAATCTCTAGTTACTGTACCAAAAGCATGTGAAGTTTTGCAACATTTTTAGTGAAGTTTTGGAGTCAAGATGGCAGAAACGCCAGCAGATCTCCATTATAAGCTACAGCTACCAGATAAACTACTGATCAAAGCAGATCCCCATGATGTGGTGGAAGTTAAGCATGGGCAAGATAAGGAAAGAACCCTTTTCATTCGTAAAAATCGTATGCTGCTGATATACAATTCATCCACGGTATCCGAGGATTGGACCGAATCCCATCGAGTGCAAGATTTTTTCTCCGTACGTGACATAAACCCCAACTACCCATGGGCAGTATACAATGGTGGATTGATCGTGGTACGAACCGTCGCAGGCCTCGAGGTGCATAAATGGAGTGATCAACAGCTGACCCGTCAGTTTGTCGAATCGAAGTATAACGATGCACTCGGTTACGGTGTACCGAACAATACGTTTTTGTTCGGTAAAATATATCCGTCTGAAAAGTATCTAGGCATTATCACTCGTGTAGAGTCTGACGTGCAGTTTCGTTCGATTGCGCTAATCCATTCTACCTTTCAATTGAAAGCTTTAAAACAGAATCCCATCCTGAGTGCTGCATGGACTAACAACAAACACATTATATCGCTCGTTAAAAATGTTACCAATGATGGTCAACTTTCAATAGCACTTCGTACCGCTTCCGAGTTGCAACTGTTCCGTTTTGATGAGCAATACTCGCTAAAAGAGTTGACTACCATACACGAGTTCCCACCGTTGGACAGCGAGTATGATAGGATTTTGTTCGCGAAGTTCAACAGCACACACTACAACGATCTATTAGACTTTTCCACCGAAGGACTCACGGTATACCGCTACAACGAAACGCTACCCGGTTACCAAAAACTATTCTACTCGACCGCTTTTTCAAAGCATCGCGGATGGAACAGATGCGCCATCAGCACAATTACCACGCACGATACCGATGGAGATGGGTTGCACGAGATGGTCTACTCCGGACCAAATGGTTTATCAGTGACGCAAGCAGCATCGGATGAATTGGGATTCGATTTGCATAACGTATTGGATGAAGTATCTGGAAACCAAGCAGTTCGATTCGCATTACCTAAACAACTTTTACAGAATGATGGACCTTCTGGCATCATGAAGATCATCCTGCATACTCCCCAAGGATTGACCTCGGCTGAAATATTGATGTACAACCAGGGGCTAGAATCTGAAAATAATAATCCAACAAACCAGACGGCTGAAGAAAACGTCATCGATTCCTCGTTAGATAAACTCAGCGCAGAAATTGTGGCTTATCGTCATCGAACCTCGTGGCTGCACGATCAGCTCGATCTTTCCAGTCTGCTCCAACCCCTGAACCCACACACCGGTAGCGTCGAACTTACGCTACCCCTGATAAACCTGCGCACTCCATTCGGTATACCGGTGCGCAAGATTTTCCAGTACAAAAACGTGGACTACAGTAACGAGCTCGGTCAGGGATGGTCGTTTCCACTCGATTATATCGCGCTCGACCGGTACGAGAGCGCCTTCCCGCAGGATCATGTCTATTCCCTCGTAAAAGACAACCAACGAATCATACTAACCCGAGTGTATGACTCTGAGGATGCAACAACGCAGCCGACGCACAAAGGAACGCGTTTCATTATCGAGGGCTATCCGGACATCAAACTCCTGCATCTGGAAAAACGTAACCTGTGGGAAGTGACAATAGACAAGCGTACGCTAACGTACATCGCCATGAGCCAATTTATGACGAATCTCGTGTGCTCCAAATGGCCACTGTGCGGTAGTCGTTCGTTGAACAACCTATCTCATCCGACGAGGTGGTACTTGAGCCAAGAGCGTGACAGTGCAGGCAGGACGGCGAACTACTTCTACAAACTAGTGAAGAACGGAACCGATATTCGCCTTAAATCCATTGATTTGCACGACGACTCGATGGTGAATCTTGGTTACGATGACGATCGCATCTCTTCATTGGAGGTTTTAACCATGAAGTACAAGCAAGTCGTACAGTTCCACTACGACCGTACTAAGAACCAACTTCTATCGATTACACAAGATGACCGACCTCTGTTCGAATTCGATTACGATGCGATACACAGGATTTCTAAGATTGTCTATCCGAACGGGGTAGAATGGAAACCGGAGTATAAGGTGCTCCAGATAGATCCATCGGAACTGAAGAAAAGAATTGATTTCCACCACGACGGAACTGTGTTCAACGGGCCCGACTACATTGTGATCGTCGATGCGAAACTCTCCGATGGAGTGTTAACACTGCACATTCGTGATCCTCTTGGTGGAGTTGGCTACAGTGAGAAAACGAATGCCACCGAAACCGTCATTATGGTTGAGAATATAAAACGGTACCTTGTCTATGCCCTAGCGGATCTACTTGTGGTCTCAGTTATTTACGACACATGCAAAGATATCGCCATTCTGCAGTACATCGAGGGCTACGGTTGGGAGCAGCGTCAGTACTACAGCGAGTTGCCACTGGAAAGCACCTTGACCACTGGAAACAAATTCGTGCTTCTTGCTGACACAAAAACATTGCGTTTCATAGCCGTTAAAGACGGCCAGCTTACAACCACTGTAATACGCAGTGGACTTCCCCAGAATTTTGTTGTCTACGCGTTTCCCCACGGTTACGCCACCTACGATGGGCAGTTGAAAGTTTTCGTCCTACAGGATGATGGCCACTGGATAACGCTTCATTCGAAACGGGAGGCAAGCTATTTCGATCATTTGGATCGCTTCCTCAACTCGTTCGAGATCAAACCCGACTTAAGGCAATCAATAAGACGCGGTCTAATGGCGGATATGCTAGGAAGCTATCGGCAAGCGATCGTCCTCAAGGTACCGGTAATGCGTGGGCCGGTACTAGATATTTTGGTGCGATTTTTTACGATGGATTTTACTGAAACGCCAAAAATCATTGACCACTATACTGTCCACGTTCCCTACGCCAACATGATTAAATTCAGCTACAGTGTCAGCACGGAGGACAAAGATACCTTCGTACTAGGGTATCGTTTGGAATCCAAAAAGTACCACCTATACGTGAAACAATCCAGCGGTCCACATAAGGCTGCATTTGATGAGGAGTTGAAAAAGGTGCATGCGAGACGGAGCCAACTGCTGAATGGAAGTTACACTGTAACGTTGGAAAAAACAAAGAAGGCTATCGCTGCCGAGTACGCGCGTATCTACAAAGCAGTGAGAGAGGCGATTGTTTTCGCCATCGATCTATCGCTGTTTGGTATTCTCGTCAATCGAGAAGGTGTTCTAACGAGCAGCCATTTGATTACGTATGATGGAAAACACTGGAATAAGCAGCAATTGGACGAGAACACGCTAAGGCTGCGCGTGGTAAACAAAACTCTCAATGACCAGTACCGGCTGGTAAAGGTGAACGCCAGTGATACCTTCAAGATTATAAACCAAACGAACGGAGCAATGGCCTTTGATACACGTACTACCAAACCAGAGCAACTGCAGCTCATCATGCCATACTACGCACAAGCACAGGCAAGCGAGAACCCAGTAAGGATGTATTTCTTCAATGGAGATCAGAAGGACATTGCTTTACCGGCCAACGAACAGCTCAACAGTGCTAGCAACCAAATGGTTATCATAACAACGGTTCACGTGAATGAAACAACCCCCAAGATGATGCTGTTCCGCTGTGTGAAATACTTCCTCAATCCAACCATCACCGTGCTTGGAGGACAAACCCTCAAACCTCCCGGGGATTTGCCCATCGTAACGGGCTATCAATATGACGTCAATGATCTCCGGGTGTCCGTCGACGGTACCATGTTCCGACGGATCCGAATACTTCCCGGTGCAAATACGACCCGCTTCGGTTGGTACGAACAAAGTGTCGATCTGTCAACTGGGAAAACCACTAGAAGAGCCTTCAGTGCCAACGGCCAGCCGGTGATCGACCGAAAGCTTCTGGAACAGGAACGAAAACAACGCGAATCGGAGCAGGAACCCGAAACGAAGACAAGTGATCTCGATAAAATGATCCTGGACCTCGGAGGCCGCATGCAAATTGTCGATCTAGGTCCGTACCGGCTGCTGGATGAAATGGTATCGTACTACGGCTTCGAAACCTATGAAGCGAATCATTTTGGAAAGGAAAATCGGTGGATTTTCAACAACACCCTAATCAAACGTGAAGAAAACAATCGTTTTCTTCGCTTGTCCAATCAGATGCACACTCTGACTGGACAATTTATGCCGCTTGAGCCAAACCAGTACTTTGTTGTGTCATGCTGGATGCGCACTGCAAATGCAACGAAGAAAGGTGACCATCTGAACACCCTTAGCGTGGACGTTCTCATCGACAAGAAGGATGGGAACAAACTGAACTCCAAGACGGTGGAAGTGAAACAGCGAATCGGTGACTGGAGCTACGTGGAAACGATCCTCAATACGACACACATCCCACCTGCGTCGAAACCTATCTTTGTTGTAATCGTTGCACCAAGCAGCACTCATTCCACGATCGACATCGATCACATCCGTTTTTCGCCCCTCGGACTACCGTTCCAGGCAAACATCTTCGAACCTATCACTGGCGATTTACAGGCGGTGCTAGGAGGAAATGGCCTGCTGAAGAGTTATTTACATAATACGAAGGGTAAAAAGTCGATCCTCTTTGGGGAGTACGGTGAAGTGCTTGAATTCACCATGGAGTCGAAGGTGGTGTACGCTAGAACTGTGTCCGGAGCGCGACCGTCATTGATCGAGATGAAACCGCGACAAAGCTTTTTTAACCGATTCGATCAAAAATCATCACCGTGGCGCAAAACAGGACGTGTATGGCTACCTCACAAAGGATCGATAGCGTTTATAACGACCGGGGATAGTGCTAGTATCGAGAAAACCATAACCGGATCATGGACAACGTTGGCCTTGCGCTTTCTTTACAGTTTGGCGAAGACCGATGTAGTTTTGAAACTAGTATGGGGAACGAAAGAGTTTCACCTACCTTGTGGGACAGAATCTCAAACCGTCTGCCCGTCGCTGCCAAACGATGGAGAGATCCTAGTGTTTATCACCGCCATCCGAATTTCTATTTGGGTCGATGGAGTTCTGGTGCAGGAAGCATCCCTAGCTGATGGTTCAACACAACAGGAACGGGTCTTTCGATTGCACGCTACGGGAGGGTTTGAAATAGGGGAGTTTATCGAGATGTACGACCCGAGGATAAAGGTTACCTACCATAACTTGTCGGGACAGCCCACGCAACTACTCGTCTATGAAGATCCAGAAACGGTACGTGTGCGTGAGATCCTGTACGACAGCATCGAGCGCCCCATTCTGCAAACAAAGTGGACAAAAATACGCAAAAAAGAGAGTGATGGATTTTTCGCATTCTACGAAGGTTTTATTACCAACTTTGATAACGACACACTCCTCCTCAATGGGGCCGTTGCCGAACTTAATCCAGCCTGCGAAGGATATCCTTATACATATACCGTGTACGGTAGTGACCCAAGTGAAAACAAACGATTGCAAGGTCTCCCAGGAAAGCAGTACGGAGTGCTAGGCAAATACAAGCGGGAATACCTGTCCACCCCTTCCAATGTTTTGTTGAACAATCTTTTCCCGAGTGAACATGGATTCAACCAAAAGACGACGATTCATCCCGGCGGTGCCATTCGCGGGACGGTCGAAGACAGTCGTGGCAATAAGGTAGCCAGCTATAGCAAAGTTGGCAACTACGAGGATCGTCTCAGCACGTTCCGATACGGGCAGAAAAATAACAAAATTGAACAAGAGCTACCTCCAATGTATCACTCTCTCGTAAGAACTGCGTCAATGGTCGACTTCTTTGAATCTGGCCAACAAATGCAACGAGATGCATTGCAAAAACAGTGGGAAGTGCGTTACAATTACGACGAGCAGAACCGCGTGATAAGAAAGCGCACGCCTGATGGGGGCATCTATCAGTACCTCTACGATAGGTACGGTATCTTACGCTTCTCCTTGCATAAGGACGCCAATGACACGCTCGATCGTGTATTACACTTCATGTACGCCTCCGATGGGAAGATTACTCGCGAAGCTCTTGTGAATCTGACAGAAACGGAATGTACTAATTTGCTGGACGGAAGCAAGGTACTGGAATCGACAAACTTCATCGATACACTGTACGGTGAGCAGGATACTGATCCGAATCTACGGTACCGGTCAAGGCTAGCTTCGCGTCACATCGATGACGATCAGATGACGGAATATCTGGTGTACGATCAGCAGAATCGACTTCTCAAAAAGATGTTTGTAGTGAATACGATCAATACATCCTACTCGATCGACTATGAGTATGAGAATGATGAACTGCGAACGATCAAGTATCCGATCGGGCAAGGGGAAAAGCCTTACAAGTTTATCTTTGGCTACAACGGACATGGTGAGGTGACGAACATTAAGGAATCCGCTACAGATGAGCCGTTGTTTCAGTTTACGTACAACGCAGATGGAATGATGGAGACGATGAAGGTACGCACCGGAACAGCTCGCTTCTTCCAGAGAAACTTCACCTACAACGAGCCGGGATTCTTGGTAAAGCTGGCGGATGACTTCCTCACAGAGGATGTGAGTTATGTGGAGACGGATTCGTACGGCCAAGACTCGTACACTCCGATCTACGAGGGGCTTATATCGAGGACCGTTTTCACCGCACACTGGCAACGCACCGCGGGTTCGCTTCGCACGAGTATGTATCCGAAAGATTTAATCTCGAACAACATAAGCCGGAAACAAGCAATCGTTTGCTTCGATGTCCTCAAACAAAAGGGATATCTGAACGAGAACAACGCGGTAAATAGGACGTTCTACGGAGAGCGTGATGATGATTTACCGTTTATTTGTGGAGATGTGATACCGCTGAACCATCTGTCCACGGTGTTAAGCAGTGGGAGCTTCCCGCATCTGTACGGCCATCGGTACGACTACGACGATCATGATCAGTTGATTAAGGCAAAGTATTTCCACGGATCTGACGAGCTGCAACTGACTCCTCTCACATACCGGTCGTTTGCAAAGGAAATAGATGGAGTCAAGGAGAGTGATTCGAAAAACATCTGGGATGCACTGTTGGCTGAAAAATTCTTAAGTGCGGACTGTACCAATCCGAACCTCTGCCATGGGCGTCCAGGACCAATCTCGATGTTTGGAGACTTTATACGACAGCACCGTTATCACAAACACTTGCAGACGCTGTTTTCGAAGGCGATCGTTGAACGGAAAGCGCTGACCGGGGATGAGTTTAATGCTCGATGCAAAAGGTGGATCGAGGGTTCCAACATGGGAAAGAACGTTTGCCGGGACATTAAGAATTCCCTTAACAAACGCAACTTAATAGGCAACAGTCCACAGAACTCATTGGATTCTTTGAGCGAAACGTTCCGTAATGCATTAAACAGATACAAAAGACAAATTCCAGAGATAGTTCGTGTGCTTAGTCACCACTTTGCAACAGCTTTGGGACGATCTGCAGGAGACGTCCAATCATACGAAATTGATGCCAACGGTAACCATCGGATGTTTTACACAGGATTCTCGCGCTACCGTTTGGAGTATAGAGATGGAACCAACCAGATTACAAAATTGCATCGACTGTACTTTGATCGAGATCAGCGTGAAGAAGAACATTTCAACATGGAGCACAACAGCGATGGTGCGGTGGTGAAGGCGGAACACAAAGGCATCAAACATATGGAATACGATAAGATACTGCATCGTGTAACGAAAATGGAGATGACGGATGGAAGGAAGTTAATCTTCCAGTATGACGTTCGTGCAGAACGTACCTTCAAGCAGGTGCATAATCCGGATGGAACCGTTTCACACGAAAAGTATTACATTCGGGACACGAATGGATTGGTACTGGTAGACATGGAGCTGACGTACCTCGCGAAAGATCAACCCCCAGATGTGCGGGTCACCAGCTACATCTATAAGGACCAACAGCTGGTTGGATTCGTGCGCAATGATAAGCTGTATGGTGTGATATCCGATCACGAGGGATCGGTTCGATTGATCGTGAGAGATGGTGAGGTGGTAGCCGCATATGACTATCTTCCTTACGGGCAAATATTCCGACGATACGGTACTGATTTGGACGGTCAAATATCGTATCTCTACACTGGCCAAGAATGGGAACCGGAGATTGGGTTGTACAACTACCGCGCCAGATTGTATGACCCCGACATTGGCCGGTTCTATCAGATGGACCCCAAGGAGCAATACCCCAGCCCGTATGTCTACGCAGGAAACTCACCCGTGTCGCTGGTGGATCCCGATGGAGAATTCGCGTTTGCGATTGCGTGCCTCATCATGGCCATAGTTGGCGCCTACATTGGTGCTTCTTCCGCTGCCAAATCTTGGAACCCTCTACAGTGGAATTGGAAGTCGAAAAGCCTTTGGCTAGGACTGTTCGGTGGTGCCCTGACCGGGCTATCCATTCCATTCAACATAACCGCATCGGTAGGCTACTTTGTTGGCCTTGGCTTATCATTAACCGCATCGATCTCCATCATGGTGTGTTCGGGGATAACATTCGGCTATTTTGCCCTGGCGGCGGCTAGCGGAAGCTGGGATCCAAGGAATTTCGATTTCACCAGCCCTGGCACCTGGAATGCCTTGCTGGGAGGTATCGCAACATCCGCCTTCATCGTCACCACACCAAACTCTTTGCTAACTACTTTCCGGTCGATCAGCACAATCCTCGGGAGGGCACTTTTTGTGACCATCACGGCTGTGTCAGGTGTGACCTTTGCTTACCTTTTCGGTGTCATGCGGATGGGCGGTCAGTGGGATGTCAGCAAATGGGACTTTACGGATCCGGGTCTGTACTACAGCCTCTTCGATGGTTTAGTAACAACCGCATTCACAGCGGTCATTGTGCGCAACATACCGAAGGACCTGCAAAAGTGGAACCGGAAGATCGGATCCTCACTGGATCGGCTGGCCGAGACGCAGATATTTTTCCGCGCCCGCAGGCTTATGCGGGGTGACTGGTCCTTCAAGCTAAAGAACGTACGCTTATTCATATCGGCCAATGCGCAAAGTATCGCACGTTTGCAACGCGGTATACTGCCAATTGCGTTTTATGGCTTTATTGTGACGCTTCGAATGGCGGAAAGCTTCGACAAAAGCCCGGTGCCAGGGATGTCCGTATTTTTAAATATAATCAGCACCGTGATAACTACGCGAGGGTTTTCCAATCGAATCGTTAAGCCACTAGTTCCAAAAGCCGTAAACGCGCCACTTGCTTTACGGTTGGAGAGTTCGTCAACATCTGAAGATTCTGCGCACCGGTACATTTCGTCTGGTTCTGCCACTCTGAGTAGTTTTATCAGCGGATTACGCCTTCGGCTATTCGAATGGTTACGTTTCACATCCCAAGGTGAGCGGCACGACGAAGGCAGTAATTATGCTGAAACACAACAGCACGACTTAGTGCACGAGCATCAACGAAAACATTCACAAACGTCAAAACATGCCGCCATCAAAAACTGCTATCGTGTAGCGATTCGTGGTTCCGATAGGTACTTTGTTAAGTGTTTCTCTCTCGACTCGACTACATCAATCCACCCAAAACCGGACGCCATCTTGGAGGCGCACGATACTTACCGCCGCTGCGTTCCTTTGACCTACGATGGTACTCCCGCCATTTCCTGCGACGGCGAACGATCATCACTGCTGTCCGCTGGTGTGGTGACACCAAAGTTGTTTGACTTCGTAGACGGTTGGCTACTGCTGGCGCGAATTACACCGGCCGCCATACGTGAGACTGGACGCATCTTTGGTCGACTCTTCGGGGATGGATCGTCGGTTCCGATCGACAAACCCGCCTCAAGAGAGCGCCACAGGGATAGATTCACCGGTAAGCTGTTGCGCCTGCAAACTCTTTCCGGCGAGTTGCACAACGAATGGAAAATGGATTGGGTTGCTGCGATGGTGGAAGATGTTTACGATGATGTCAGCGAGTATTTAGCACGTGGACGGGGAAGCTCGACGCTGCTGTTCGAACGGCTAGATGCGATAGAAAACGATATTCAGGAGGAGATGGTTTTGCACCGATCGAAACAATCGGTGCAATGCATACTCGGTCAAATTCCTTCGAGTACACTTCACTGTACGAAAAGTATATCAGCTGATGATAAGCTTGCAACAAAATCAGGATCGCTTCGGTTTGGATCGCACTCAGCACTAATATCTCGAACAGATTCTTAACAGCCGGTTGCACTGGAAACCAAATTATCCAACAACTTATTCCGATACAGCACATATAGCAATAAATCATTTTATTACAATTTACCCAGCGTTAAATAACGGAAACATTCAATAAAGACCAAGTCACGGGAGATCTCGAAACAATTAATTGATGTTTGTGGATCAGAAGAGAGGGAGGAATACATTTTCGACCCATACGGGTGCGCGTTTTCACGCGTTATTTCTAACGGCAATGAAATACAAATCCCCTCCGTTTTAATCGTTATTAATAAGATGATTATTATTACTGTTTTCTTTTTAAGTTTACTGTTTCATCACATCGTCCGCAACGCTTTTTGCACGATTCCTACGTTCTGCTTTCGTGCCACTTGTGCTTCCTCACGACATGTTTATCTTCTGCACGCAATTCGCTGTTTTCAGCCGAATCAAAGTGAGCTTTGAATTCGAATGATTGCTGATATTTTAATCTGCAACTGCCGGGATTCTTTTGAAAATAATAATGCTAAATAATAATTTACACAGCGACAAAAAAGGGTGCTTGTGTGCGAAGAAGGAATTCATTCGGTCCGTACCAAGTTCCGGTAATTGTTTCTTCCCGTTTCCATGGGATTCCATTTCCTAATACTCATCTAACTCACGGCTCATATAACCGCGTGACTACATTAGGCGTACCATACCAAAAAACTGGTACGGCCCAGGTGGTAAAAACCGTTTTTTCTCTCTTTCGATGGTGCGATAGAAAGAGAGAAAAATTGGTTTTTACCACCTGGGCCGCACCATTTTTTGGTATGGTACGCTTAATGTAGTCACGCGGTAACGCTCGTTTTTTTTGTTTTTCTTTTTATGCTGTAGTTACATTGCGTTATGACTAACCTAGTTTTTGGAAAAAAGGAAAAAATAAACATAAGTGGACTAATGTTGCGTTGTGTTTGTGTGAGGATGTGCGTGCGCTGCACAGCAAACTACCATCATGGTTCCGATGCTTGCCATTCGGTGCTGGAAGTGCACCATAAATAAAAGCATTTCTTAAACACAACGTTACGACACATTAGAAAGGCAAAGTACGATAAGTCGAAACATTTAATTTAAAAGCTGATCCATTTATAGCATTTAAGGACAAAGCGAGAATAAAAGAATGGCCGTTGTGGTCGCACGGAACGTGTTCGACGCACACACACATATCAAACCATGGCGGACCATTCCGGTGGTAGTTTGCCTCAGTTGTGCCACGTTACCATAGAAATTTTTTGTTGTTGTCTATACTAACGTTAGAGTTTACTTCAAACACAATAAACATACATTGGAATTGATAAAAAGGATGTCGATTACTTCCCCCGATCGTGTGTAGAAGAAATCTCAACGCTTGAAGTGAAGGATCACATCGTTTCCAGTCCTGCATTTCCGATCCTTTCCGATACGTCCACTAGAAGAAAGTGGTGGTTTCTTTACCTCGTCGCGTGCATATTGCATTGAAAACCCAATTGTTTACTGAAAGGAGTAGAAGGCTAAGGTATGCTAGCAAGCATTGTATTGTCGGTATTGCATATCCGCAGGTTTTGGGGAATTTTATCCCTTCTTTAGGACGCACTGTTTGTACTACACTGAGACCTTTGAAACGCGACTATAGTTTGCTAAACTCACCAAAGATACGGTTTTCTATGCTATATGCATTAAACATATGCTAAAACAAGATACGATCAGAGGGAGCTACTTTTATATAGACGCAAAGGAAAACGAACGGAAATTGTAGTCGAAGAAGAACGGAAGAACGCCAACGCGATCAACATTTAGTCCACCTTTACCACACTGTAAATCTTGCGTATGAACCAGAAACAGGCAAAGAAACCTATCGACCCGGTCAGCAAAAAGAACAAAAACACCATAATGAGCGTGTAGCCAAAGTAGAGGAAGGTGGAAGCGGCATCCTCAATCTGCAGCTTCGTGGCAAAGTAGTGGCAGCAGTACACAAACAGGTAGACCGCCGTAAAGCCGGACGTCAGGAACGATCGCCACCACCAGTGGTAGTCTTCCGCGCACAGATGGAAGTAGCACAGCAGGATCGTCGTCTCGGAGCAGGTGATCACAAGGATGAGGAACACCAGAAACAGAAAGCCGAACATGTAGTACATCTGGCTCGACCAAAGCGAGTTTAGGATGAAGAACAGCTGAATGAAGATGCACCCGAATGGCAGCACGCCACCCATGATGATACCCGGAATCGGTTGCGTGTAGATCGACTGGTCCGGAATCTGGCGGGGGATTTGATTCGTTCGGACCGGATGCTCGAGGGACTGAAAGGATGTGTGGAAAACAAATATATAGCATTTGATATCTCAAAATGACGTTGGATTAATTCACTCACCCTCTTTCGAAAACCAAAATAGGCACCCACGAACGTAAGTGGAACCGAAACGCCGAACCACAATGCTAGCAGAGCAATGAGGGTCGAAAATGGAACAGCCCCTGAGCTTCCCTTGCTCCATAATATCAAGTTCATTACGAAGAAAAGCCCAAACACGACACTGAAACAAAAAGAATGGAATAATTGTAGTAATTGAATGTAAATTGTATACGTAGCCCGATCCAAAATGAAGTTAATTTATCTGCGGTATTTTTAACTTACCCAGGACAAAGCATAGACGTTAGCAAAACATTACTCTTCCACTTGATCCCTCCAAAGCTCTTGTAGATCCGTGCCGAAACGTACCCGGCCGGGGTACCGAGCAGTACAAAAAGTACCATGGCGCAGGTCATCAGCGCACCTCGGTTGGCGGGCGAAAGAAAACCGAGGCACGCGAATGCCAGTGTTACCAACGTCATACAGAACACCTGAATACCGGAGCCGAGGAATACCGACAGCAGCATGCCCTTGCGTGGTGGTCGGAACACGTCACCATGCACCAACTTCCAACCGAACTCTTCCTGTGCATCCTCGCCAGAATCCATCTGGTTGTACCGTGCAATATCCTTGTGCAGCGTACGCAGCATGATCATGGCCACCATACCGGAGAGGAACAGCACGATCACGAGCGAGTTCAGTATGCTAAACCACTGGATGTTGGTGTGCGGCATCGACTCCAAAATGTAGTCCCACCGGGACGACCACTTAATCTTGTTGTTCTGCGTAAAGTGCACCGAGTACGTGTAGACGATGTCCAGTGAAGAACCGGCCGGTAGGGCACTCGATTGAATCTCGATCGGTTCCTTGCTGTCGCAGTTCAGCTCACCCTCGTTCTTGTGGTTTATCGACGACGGCACGACCTTTACCGAAATAATGCGGCCTCCGTTCTGCTTAAACGCAACGCCCCACTCCTCCGTCGCTCCACTGTGGTAGGTGATGGTTAGGTCGACATGATTGAACGGGTAATAGTACCCGGCACGGTTGTAGTTCGGGTTCGTAATGCAACCCTCCTCGCCGTCCGGATGGCGCCGAACGAGACAACCCATGGGGAAACCGGTGCTACAGTACTGGCGTTCATTTTCCAGCGGGTAACACCAGGTAACGGGCATATTATCGACGATCCAGTGATGCTGGTAGTTCAAGCTCATGCCCTTCTTGAGCACCATCAACCGGTGGTCACTGTCCGGGTCGCCACCCTTGTAGTGCTTGGTGCATGCCTTCGCACACTTCACGTCCTCCAGGAACTGGATCTTGTACGGTCCGGGACGGATACGTTCGCCAAACACCACCTGGCCGAGGTTTTCAACCGGCGAGTTCGTTTCATCGATAGGACAAAAGTCGAAATGATGGTACTCGTACGGGATCACCGATTCCTCCGTGTTGAGCCGATTCACGTACAGTGTCACCTCCGACTGACAAACAAACGAAAAAAGATCATAGATTAGATATTGTATCGTTAATTTGCGTTGCGCAAAGTTCGCGTTCTGACTCACCTTGCACGATTTTTGCATTTCCGACTTTCTGCAGTAATTAACCGGCGCCAAACCGGGCAGGTAGAACGCATCCGAGAGTCCCACGCAGCAGGCGGCGGCGACGAAAGCAATGGCCAAGGTAATATTTCTCATTTTGCCGGTGACAGAACTGTGTCTCGTTGTCATAATATCGGAACCGCTGCTAGATTCGGTCCCTGTGGGACAGGGACGTGGGGACACGCAACGGAACGACGTTGCTGAACTCACACTCTCACACCACGCAGTCCTGACGTGGTGCGGGGGTTGCCGGGTATGTTGTTTTTTCCTCCTTCTTTATCAGGTTACTACGTTGCTCTACGCGCCTACTATTTCTCTGATCGATGATTAATTCAACAATGCATCAAACAGCTCTCCACCAATGCCAATCGTGAATGCCAGCGTGTTCTTCGTTGGCCGGTTGTTACACACACTTTTCTTGCTTGTTTGCTACTGCATATCTCGGGGAAAAACACAACCGACGATTGGTTTTTCGCGAATCAATGGCCACAGTCACCACCGTTATACTGTTACACTGTTCGGTCTGCCCTTAAATGATACGGAGAAAGCAGAATTTCGTATGAGAAATAGAACCCCAGCTAAGATGCACTTATTTTTCACTGTGATGACGACAACCGTCTTTCGACTTGTGTAGCTATGTAGCGATAGTATCGGTAGCAGTAGTAGTATTGTCACAGTTGCCAACAAGCAGCGAACAGAAAAGATCCGTATGAGAAAACAAACGCAATTGCTTAATCACCTACCAGCTTCGGTATATCACACGAAATGTAGCATTTCGCAGGCTAACTCTGATATCCACTTGCTCGGAAACTCGACGCAGAATCCCGCTGCACAACGGGATCTTCCTCACAAACGAACTAACGTCCCGTTACGAGCACAATAATCCTTGACGCGAAGTTCTGGCCTAGGGGAACACGGTAGGGAAATCTATGGCGAAATGGCCGATTTTTCTTGTTTCTTCTGTCAAATTGTGCACTTTTCCCACCGTGTATAGGTAGCTTTAGAGAGTTTTGCTTTTTTTTTATTTACAGACAAAATGTCAAACGTCTCGACACGTCAAACGTCAAATGTGGCAGAGCATGTTCGCACAAAACAAGCTCGTACTTGTTGTATTTCTTGTTGATATTTTGAAACATCCAAAGAAATTATATCAATCAATTTATGCAATGAAAGCTAATTCGATTTTATATAATACCAATAATTTAACTCACCTGGAATGTGATGGATTTTTCTGTGACGAATTAAAATCGTAACAAGCAATATTTTTCAAAGGGGCATGCTCGCGCAGCACTTCCGTGCGGTTGTACAGTATGCAGCCAGACGCAAAACCGCAGCCTTGCTGTCAATGTCAAATACACGGCAACTTCCGCTTGTTGTCAATCTCTCTCTTTTCCGTCACCTTTCGATTGAAGAAAGTGCACACATTTTGTGTCAGCTTTTTTAATTCAATCCAGATAGGATTATAATCCGATAAAATGGTTAGTTGTGCGTTAAAAACGTAAATAAACATTCAGGCAACAATTGGAACCCGCAACAAAAGTCATGCGTAGCGTCCTTTCGTTTTAATTGATGGTGCTAATGTTGGGGTATTGATTCCGTACCGTGCCACCGCGCTTCCAGCCATCTGAAGTTGTGTTGATCGCTCGGTGGCCGAGGAACCGGCCTTATTTGTGACCGTGAATCGAATTTGTTCTATGTTTTTGGGTGCCCGAATGTGTCGATAGCAGAAAATGCTTGTTACGTAGCCAACGTTGTACTAACTGAGATTTTATCCATTTTCTTTTAAGGCCAAGCGTACCAAGAAGGTTGGAATCGTCGGTAAATACGGTACCCGTTATGGTGCCTCGCTGCGTAAGATGGTGAAGAAGATGGAAATCACCCAGCACGCCAAGTACACCTGCACCTTCTGCGGCAAGGTAAGCAACAACCAACGGAAAGTGATTTTGTGATGGTAAACTAATAACATATCCTCTTTGCTGTTCCAGGATGCGATGAAGCGAACCTGCGTTGGTATCTGGTCGTGCAAACGGTGCAAACGTGTCGTGGCCGGAGGTGCCTGGGTGTACTCGACCACCGCGGCCGCCTCGGTCCGATCGGCCGTCCGACGTCTGCGTGAAATGTAAAAAGGTTGACACAGAAGTAACAAAACGGGCGGAGTTGATTGTCGGGTGCTGTGGATTGTTTCGTGTATGCACCGGTCGCAGGATCGGTCGCTAAGGACCCCATCGAACCTACACATGCACGAATGGTGCATACCAAAGCCTGCAGTAGAAGTGTATTTCGGTTCTCCCCACGATGACGGCGTCCTCGATCAGTGCAAAACACAACATCGGAAATAATTTACATGCCCCAGCGGCAAGAATCAGATCGATCGAATTGTTAATAAAAAGGAGAACGAGTAAACAGCTTGGAATGTGAATCGATGAGAAGGAAATTACGTGAATGGTTGGTTAGTTTTTTTTTTCCAAATGGCGTCATGATAACCGAAAGCCCACCACCATCTGCATCATCATCTGATCGCCAACCTGTTAGTCAGCTCAGTTTATATAAACTGAATGATCATACAGTCTTTTTAGGCTGAGGACAGAGGAGGGGTGGTAGGCCTAAATCCTGGTGGAAGAGTTGCCAAGAATTGGGCCAGTTTGGCGATCGACAGTGAGCGGTTTCGAATGGAGCTTCGCCACGCCGAGTCCGCTTAGCAGTAATAGCGCCTATAAGGCGAATGTTCCACACCACCTCGACGGCGTGGGTTCGAATCCCAACCGAGACCGGACCCCCTCCCCTGTACGAGAGGACTGACTATCCACGTACGTACAACAGGGAAACAAGTCTCGTAAGCCCTTAACGGGCAGGCATGACCAAGAGGTCGTTACGCCAAGAAGAAGAAGAAGGCGAATGTTCATAATCCCATTTTTGCAATGGTGGTCACGCCATGGTATCAGGGCCAACTTGCATCGGGTATTAACTGTTGATTGAGCTCCTCGACGAAATCTCTCTATTAACAGCTTATTTGTTTCAGTGGATAATGTTTAAAATTTCCCTAAAGAATAAGATTTGTAAGCAAACATACTACAAAGCAAAACAAAAGAATGTGTAAAGTGAATGGATATTTGCATATTTGAATTACACTTACCTAAAACTACCGATTCCAGATTAAATGAAACGCACAGAAACACACATTTTATACTTCATTTTGTAATTTAAATCTTCTCTTTCATTTTGATTTTTTTCGGTGTTTTTCTTAAAGAAAAACGATTATTGTTAAAACAAAAAATAAAACCCACACTCAATAACGGTCAGGTTAATGGCATGGTAAAATGGTGAAAGGGAAAACCCTTTCGCATTCCGTATTTTCGCTTCGCGTAAACATTCGTTTGAACTAGCACAGCCATCATTATTAAATTATTCGTTTAGAATTTGAGCGTTTTTAACTTCGGTTCTTACAGCACAAATATTTCTTACACGTCAGCGAATTTTTGCGCCACGGCAAGGAACACTTTTGGATCATGCCCATTTTACAAAGAATTAATTTATGTTAAATCAAAGAAAGAGAGAACTCCATCGCTGCGATCAACACCGCTGGAGGAAAACGACTAGGGAAGAAAATAAATAATTTGTCTTTGCGTTGTTTTTCCTCGCTTTTGGCAGTCATGTAATTTTTATTCAGTCATCTCATCAACATTCGCATCCAACATATCATTTGCTCGCATCATACGCCACACCATACAGCAAAATCATCGCATTCTTCTGGATCCTTGGCGCAAATGTACAAACACGCGGTCAAACTTACAAAATACACTCTCTCTCACGTTCGCTTAGATCATACTAACCACATAATTTAATATTCACAGCTTACGCACATTCTCACTTCCAGTTTCTCCACCCCATCATTACGTCTCGTCATCCCCAATCCAAGCACACCCACAACGCATCCACCCACGACCCCAAAAAATCCGCACACGAACTGATGGTTTTTGGTTCATTCATTCTCAATCTCACAGCACAATAGTGTCTAATGTGTGTATGATGATGGTGGTTGTGTGTGGCTTCTTGTGCTCCGTAAGTAGTAATCTAGTAGTCGTAGTTGTTGAGTACTTTGTAACCGTTCTGTAAGCGGTCCCCAAGAAGTCCTTCCAAGTTCCGCTAACGGTACGTACCATTTTCAGGCGATCCTTTCCGTTTGTCAGCCAACTGGATGAAATTGATGTCTTGTACGTATGTCCTTCTCTTCTCTCGTCTGCTAATCCTTCCATCGCGTGTTCCATGGGGAGTCTTTGGTCAGGTTGGACATTGTTATTCAAAAATAATGCAGCATTAAAAACTAGGTCCTCGTAGTCGATTCATTTTGCTGTTTTCCTAACTAATAATCGTGGGTTCTTTCTGGCGTGAAACTTCGTTTCGTTTATACAGCACATATGATTATTATTATTATTATTTTTTGGTCAGTCTCAAACGCCTGTCCGTTGGCGCCTCATGTTTTCCGAAAAGTCGTTAATAAATTGTTGCCCACCAACCCAACCCCACAACGGGGAGAGCAGCTAGCTGTTCACGTGTTTTGTTGTATTCGTCCTTCCAATGATAGAATTTCCTCTCAGTCGCGTGTGTACATTTACAATGTTCAGTATTAGTTTATCGATAATTTGTTGCTTCTAGCGGTTTATTTGTTTCGTTTCGTGTTTCGTATAAGGAAAATGTCTCACAAAATTCACACATTCGCTCGCAACACGTGTACACACAAGCACACACACATATATATAGATATATTTGTTTTACATACAACTCTCGCAAAAATTACACCCGTATTCTTTCCTCAATCATGCAATCACAATGTTTCACACATCATATTAACATAAGCTACGCTTCTTTTTCAGCTCATTCATACTGCACCACATTTGAAAACTATTGCTCACAAATATACGACACTCCTTCGCTTCCATTCATTTTATATTAGATACGCACAAATGCACACACGCACGCTGCATACATCATTAAAATTACAATCTCGCGATCATGACGACCAATTTATCTGTGTATGGTATGGTATGGTACCGGTTGTGTAGTTTGTATTTAAAAATTTCCTCTTTATACCAGGCCCAGTTAGACTTGGTGGATAAAATTCGAAATCATAGTTTTTGTTCATACGAGGAAACATAATGTTTCTACCTTGATTGGTTGCTATCGTTCACTACAAAAACTTTTGCTCCAACCATTTTCTACCAAGAATTTGAAGCATTTGTGAACAAGATTCTATTAACAAATCTTGTACCATTTTAAATAACAATTAAACTCGTAAAGGATTTAGCTACAGCTTGTGAATGTTCGAAGGAAAAACTTATGCCTGCTAGCACAACAAAAAACCCGGAAACTTACGAAATAGAGATTAAAACCGTTACAAGGTGATGCCTTAGTTCAATGAAACAAATTTCAGATTTGTTCCCCCCTTCTTATCGACATGACTGATACTATGTTATTCAACTCAAGCACCTTCAGCGTCCTCATACAGAACATCCAATGTTCGATATCTCCTTTCACTTAAATATGTTTTCCCCTTATCACACACCACGCGATCGTTCAATCGACATCTATGACACACACGATTACGCAATCACACCACGCGCTCTTTATAAGTTTACGCACTTACATTGTGTCCTGCAAGCAATACCAGTTTTACACTTCAATCAATGTAACTGAATCTCAGTCATTCCATTTGAAATCGCACGCATCCAGACAAGCATACGCACATGCTCTCATTCTCTCTCCCTCCTAGCTGATACAACAATATTAGCAAGAATGAAAAAAAATTACATTTTTTATCACTTTTTTCGGTTATGCTTATTTTTTCCAGAGATTTTGTGAAGGGGTTTTCGTTTAGTTTTACAAGTTTTTTTTGACATTCTCCATTCAAAGTAGCCTGGTTCGGAGCATGCTAGATGATGTTTTTTTATTCCCATTCCAGTAACCTTGCTTTCCTAATATGTCAGACAAGTGTAAGGTAGAGTCAGGTCCTTTTCAAGTATGTTTTCGGTAATGTATAATTTAATTGGTCCTCTACCGATTAAATCGGGATAATAGGACACACACACACACACAAAGTTTGTTGTCGGTCGGGTCAGGAATCCTTCCACAGGCCACGCAAACATGATATTGGGTTGTTGTTTTTGCAAAATAAACCCCTTCGTTTAGGCTTTTCGTCTTCTGCTTGGCGTATCTTTAGACCTCACATTTTCTAGTACTCTATACTAAGTACCAAAATAAAAACAAGAAGTCCCACCTCAAGCTTGGAGCAACAAAACATTATTCATCCATGTTGCATTTTCTCTATATGTAATGCCGAACCATCGATTTGTCTTCCATTTCTAAGCTGTTATTCCTCTCTCCAGTCTCTTATGCATCCCTGCTCTGATCACTGTACCTAATGGTTGGCTTCTTTTTGTGTTTTGGAACATTTGTTGCGTGTGTACATTTGTTTTGTTGTTTCTTTGTTTGATAAAAATAGTTTATGTTTATGTGTTTCGTTACGTTTGCTTATGTTAGTTGTATAAATGTTAGTACGTTGTTGTGTCCTTCTTTTCATTACGTTTTCAAATTGTGTTAACCATACTTTGCTTCTTCGTTTCATTATTTTCTCCTTCCACTTCTCCTTACTTCTCATTCCGTGTTTTATCTTAGGCTATGTTTGTTTGTCCGTATCGGTACCTGAGTAAATTGTCGCAGTATAGTTCAGTGTAATGTTGCTTGTGCAGGTTAATAAGTGATATTTGACTATTGCTGTTCTTTGCTTATCGATTATGTCCCATCATCCCAGGTTTAGCGTTGTCAAAATTTTGCAATCTAAAATTGTCACGTAGCGTCGTGTAAATTTTGATTTTCTTACAATTTTTCCCTTTCATTCCAACACCACCTCTTTCTTCGTCATCATTAGAACAATCAAATGTTGTTTGTTCTCGATAATTTCATCTAAACCGAGTAGTTAAACATTTAACTACCATATAATTCGACACCACAATGGATCCGATTCGCGCGTGATTGCCGATATGGCGTAAAATAGTAGCTCTATCTATCACCAGACCGGAGAAAAGCGGTTATTTTAACCGCGATCCCAACTCTCATTCGCTAGAAAAAGAAGATTAGTCACAAGCTATCGACATAATCTTCAATTTGATTGATATATGACGGCAAATTTTCAAATGTTCGCCTTTAAACGTATTGCGTTTAGTTCTTCTGTTAACGTATAGTGTGCAGTAGTGTGTTTGGTTCTCGTATCGTTATCTTGTTTATTCAGTCGTTTTTTTTTTTTTGTTTAGCGTGTACGTTCCATTTCCTATGTTTCTCTTTAGCCGGGCTAAGGAAGCATCATTCAGCAAGAATCAATAATGTTTTTCTAGATAAGTTTGTCGATTTTTTGCCATTGTTTTAAATCTTCTTTTCTCCCCGTTCCCGATATGAGGAAGAGCGTAAGTTGAGACATTTTTCGTTCTTGCGCTATTATTGTATCATTTCACTTCACCGTACCACTAATCTACCTAATGATATATTTGTTTAAGGATTTTCCACACACTCTCGCATTTTGTACGGAAACACAGTTTGATGATGGTGCGTAACAGTCTCAAACATTCGAGCATCCTTCTCGCCCTCTATAGTGTGTTTCGACCGTCTTCAACCCTTATTTTAGCAAAAGGACGAGAAGTGATGTAAAGCTCATTCACACTTAGTGTTTCCATTGGATTTTTTCTTCTCTCCTCCCGTCGGACAGTCGCGGAATGGATCTGTTTTATTTCACGATTATTTCTTCAACAGCGCTTCTCGTCCGAATTTCCTTTGTCTAATAAAACTACAATCGAAACTAAAGTTTAACTAATTATCAACAATTAAGAATCACACACTTTCAAGGAACTCTGTTCGCATTCATGTACATATTTTACACCTCTCATACATGCAGTTGATTGTGAACGACATTGAAATAAGTCATTCAGACGTTAATTGAACACTCATCCCTGCGTTTGTCTTTAGGTTCATTTAAAAACAGAAGAAATTACTACAACAAAAACAAGCCTTTGTTTACCAAAGGGAAATGTACTTTCCACAATGTGAAAGGATTTAGCGGTTAAAAGCTGGAAAGAAAATTAGCATAAATGTTCGCTGAACATATTTCTTTTATTTTTTATTATCTATATTCAGCAGAAGAGAATTAAAATCATTAGCTTGCAAACAAGCGCATCCAGATAAAATCGATCGAAAAAAACGACATAAAAAAGTAACAAGGAACGTTCCGTTTTTCGTACATACATTACATTTCTCCATACATTTTAGAATGTTGGACGAAAAAGAGGAAATTGGTTTTATCGTAGCTTTATTCATTCATTTCATACTGGTTTTGGCATAACCACTTCAGGCATACAAAAATCATACACATTTAAACTTCCGCAAACATACATCATACATCCTCTTTATTGATCATTCTCTCTCTCTCTCTCTCTCACTCGATCTCGCATTTGTATTATTTCATGTAAACTCACTAATATCACGTTCATTCGTTTTCACGACCCCCGTATTATCAATCATATCTTCATTCCCCCAAACAGGTTGTGCCTTATAACAATCGCTATCTCTCACCCAATCATACAATAGTTGGAAAAATAGATATATCACGCATTCGTCCGTCCGCATCCGCAGCATAAGCGACCTTTTATCGTTTTGCTCCGTAGTAAATCTCACAATCGCTCACACGTCCAAAAATGCTTTCGAAAACTCAACCATACTCATTCACATAACAATTTTATCAGGTTTCATCAGCACACACATACACACACATACATTCCTCAAGCATCGTCTTCGAACATCCAACACACCCCCGAGAATGTTTTCTTAAGTGATCGTAATCAAAGGTTACAATTATGAACTCCAGAAGGAAGTTCAACAACTCATCACCCAATCGTACACACACACACACAGGGTTTATCAAAGATGCTGCTCGCCTAGTGCAGTGTAACCAAAATTCGCACATACTTTCTCATCATACATTCCAACAATCAATTCATCATTACCTAATTAGTTGAACCACACTCAACCCCAGGGCAGCGTTCAATTCAACATATCCCTATCAAACCTATTCATCACTCGCTCAATCATCCTTCCCCGGTTTCACGCACAGTTCTACAATCCAGCAAATGCACGCACAAACTCTAACTACAATTGCATGACTTAACCGTGATCTCTCTTTTTTTAATTTTTTTTGTGTCTTTTCGAGTTTTTCTGTTCTTATTTCTGCTTGAGCTATATGCTATAGGGTTTAGATCTCGTTCAGTGAAATGTGGTACCTCATAATTATTTACCCATGTTCCTATATAGCTGTACTGTGTGCCATTAGTCTATTTTGTCTATCCTCACTTTTTCTCCGGGCTTCATCGCTATCTAAAACAAGAGCCAAAACAAATCAAGAAAAAAAGTAATGAAAATCCCGTTTCGACAATTTGGTTTCTGTTTTTTTAGTTTTAGTTTATACGAATGAAATTAATGTTCGATAGGCGAAAACATTTCTCTGTTTCTTGTTGTAGTCTGGTAAAAATGAGGAATAGGACAGGGGGACCCATCGACATGGCCTTACTTTCACCGCCTTTCTTTTTTGCGAAGGTATATAAATTAATTTACAAAACGGGCCTAGTAATTCCTTTATAGATAATAATGATAATAAAAAAATCGAAGCTCGCCTATCCAACAATTTTTCAATATCTCTGGTTGTGTGATTTTCTAATTCTTCTTCTTCTTCCTCTTGATAGAAAAGTGTAAACGAAAAACTACTTAAAAACAAATTAAAAATTAGACGAGTGTTGGTGCCACGGTGAAAGTACCAACTACCTTTCGCTTTATGTCCTCTGTCTGTAGTCCTTTGTTTCCACCCATTTATGGGAGGATAGTCAGTTCAATCTTTCACTATGGCACTCCAACATACAAACACCCGTCACGGCCAGCATGCGTATCTAAGCTTCTATACCCACAAATTTCTAAACCCCCCTCGGCAGTAGCGCCCGCTCCTAGCCACTCCGTTTTTTAGAAGTTATTAATAATTTGGATGTTTCTTTTGCAAAGCAAAAATTGTCTATTAATTATGACAAAGTTGTTGGTGTTAACATGGAGCTTCTGCTGATCTTCTACTGCTAGCTTACATTCAGTGAACGAAGCAAGAACGGTGTCGAACGGAAATATTCCCGCCTTATGAATAGTCATCTGCCCTCAAAATGAAGTCGACAGACGAAAAGTAGATCATTGTAGTCAAAAGTAAAATACTCTCGACGCCAGCGACGTGCTTCTTTCTATAGTTCTCTTAACAGATTGGTTTATGAATGTAAAATGTTGAATAAATCACACACAATCGACGCATGATAACAGAAATTTACATTATTTGTAGATATTTGTATATAGAGTATGTGCAAGAAAATGAATGTGTTTGTGTAGCTTTTTTTCTCGTTTCATTTTCCCAACATAATAGTTACTCCTAAGAACGCAACTAAAAAATAAATTAATGGTATTGGTATATCCTCCGCCGTAAAGTATCGTTTGTTGGGTGTTGTTGGTGTGTTTTTATATCAAATCTAGAGAGGGACAAACTTACTTGAAAGCATCGGGGGTAGTGGTCAAAATTTTAATGGGACATCGGATCGGAACACACGAAGAGACGCGCTGCGATGATTTTCGCTAACACACGATGATGCTCGTTGGTGACATCTTGAAGATGCAACAAGCAAACAGATGGGAGAGACGCGATGTTGTTGTTCTTCATGTTGCACTGTCCAGCAGCAGCCGAGATAGCTCGGATTTACGTATCCCCTTGATGAAACTGCATTGTACAAGTTGTTCTTCTGTCACCATGGTGTTCAGGGGGGCTTTATAACTAACAATGGAACTAAGCTTGCGAAAAAGAAACTTGTCTTCCGGAGGGGGTGTCGCAGATGAATTATCAATATTGTACCATGATGTCCATATAAAAACCGACGTCGCAGAAGCTCAGATGCCTGGGAAGTAGACACCCTACATACAAAGTGTGGTGTTGTATAGCAGCCCAAACTTTGGAGGCGTTTGTAACTAATGAGGAATAAAGGGAAGAGGAATCGGAGGAGGGGGATGATGATAGTGCACTGAGATGGCCGATTAGGTTGCCGGAACGGTGGTCGTCGGAGTAGCGGCGCTGCTGTTGTTGTAGTTGATGGTATTGCCATTGATGCTGAATCCGAATCTGCAATGAGCGACGAGAATCAATTTACGGATGGATTGGGGCCGCTACACGAGCTACGATCGAGGCAATCAAAGCAGGAAAATTACAGAACCCAACACACGGAATGAAAATGGCGACGACAAAAGCCATATGAACACACGTACAAAATTTCACACACACACAATATGGAAGAAGCGCATTGGAAGGAAAACCGCCGTAAGGGTGAACGAAAAACCTATCTTATAATGTTTCCTACCTAAAGAGCAGGGAGATTACTTTCTCCAATGCGAGTGGAAAAAATGGCCCTATGGTAGGCGACGGACTATGATCCTTATTGTAGCCTCGATTAATTTAGGTAAGTGCAGGAAAATCACATCAAACCCAACTCAAATACAAGGCGGTGTTCAACAATGAACGATGAATCGATTTGAATATTAAAACTATTGAAAAGAATGATCAGCAACATTTAAAAAGTGGATGCAAAGCCTACTCGTTGAAACTGAAGTAGGCGTGGCTTTGTAAATGCTAAAATAATCTGAAAGCTGAATTGAATTAATTTTGTTTTAATCTAGTCATTTGTTTTCATTTATAAATAGTATATTAAACATAATTTAGTAAGAATTGCTAAAAAAATAAAATAAAAAATTTCTTTAGCAAACCGAGTTAGCACGTTAAATACGCCAAAATACTCAAATTCGTTTCATTTTCAATCAATCGTACCATCTTTATGTGATAAAAATCAGAACCTTGAAGAGGGGAAATTAAATGAATTTATAAAACGTATAAGGATCCACATGTCACCACTCATTGCAGGAAACGTAGGGCTCTATTTGTAAGGTTATATAAAAGCGATATACAAAAGGAAAAAAAACAATGTATGAAATAATGTTAGCACAAACGAAACGTTCATTTAAAAAGTGGTTGTGAGCGACAAGTTAATGTTACAAAACAAACAAATGATCTTTTGATGAAATGAACATAGTGAACATAAAAAGAAACCCAAATGAAACACATTTGTAACAAAAAAAACTCATCCTGTGAGTTGCGCACAAAAGCCAGTCACATTCTCACCTTGCAGTATTTATCTTTGCCTCGCACACTTGCTTGTGTTACGGTTTTGCTGAAGATATATTAGGGACGATCAAACGCCCTGCAAGGATCATCAACTCCAGCAACACCCGAGACAAAAGACCAACCATCAGATTGGACATGCTGGACGAAGGATTGACCACCATGGGTCTCATTTTATTCCCATTTTACATATGGGAGGCAATTTCCACATCACGATATGCTCCCCCCCTTTTAGCTGAACGAAAAGGAACTTAAATGCGGCATCCTTCTCCCCCTGTCTGGTGGTATATATGTGTCCTTCACTTATCGAATATTTCTCCAAAAGGTTATCGGTGACACTATTTCCTATAGCGGGAGTGGGGGGGTATCACGAGAAATGGAGATTATTTTATTTGATTTAAAAGTAAGAATAATTTAGAATTTATGATCGTTTGAATGATTTGTGTTTCATGCTAACAGCAAATTGAGTAACGGGAGACAGTAAATGGGGTGTCTCATGGGGTGTGTTGTAATGTTCATGCTTGTCCTGCCCTCGACAATCGTGTGTCGTGCGGCAAGCGTTGGCCTACGCGGTATCACTTACCAACTCGCATTGTTCACCGCCGGCAGGTTCTTTAGCCGCTTGATCTCCTTCAGCGCCCAGGTGGCGAGCGTTTTAGTGCGCACCGTGCGTGAGTTCTTGCCGTCGTTCAGCAGCTCGGTGATGCTTGGATCCTCCACGAACTGCAGCATCGTCTGGCCGAAGGCGCCGCACATGTCGCCGATCAGACCGGCCGCTATCGCAATGTTGCCATCGGACAGCTCCGTATCCTTGGCGATCGAGATGATGTAGTTGATGATGAAGGGCACCTGCGGCAGCATCGCGTTCACCTCCTCGAGCGGCGTCTTGTCCGGGCCCTTCAGACCCTGCACGATGCCGGTGTACGCCTCGAGGACACTCTCGCGCAGCTCGTTCAGGTAGTCGATCATGTCATAGTCGTGCTGGTCGATCTGCACCTGCGTGGCGGCGGATAGCATCGGCAGCACCACATTTAGATACTTTGTGAAATCGGGCCCGATGCCGAGTGCCATATCGCCAAACACGGTCAGAATCTGCGGCTTCACGCTACGGTGCAGATTCGGGTTGCTGAGATTCTGCAGCAGCAGCGTCATGATGTCATCGCAGAACGGCAAAATCTTACTCTTCAGTCCGCGGCAAATGTCACCCGCGAGCCCGACCGCCGTACAGCACACCTGGTACTCCTGGTGGCTCTTGAGGCCCATGTACAGATACTCCTTGAACGCGTCCATATATTTGATGAAGTCCTCCCCGAGAAGGTCCACCAGCGTCGATACAGCCATCAGCGCATCCTCCTGCACGCCGCACACTTTGCCCGAGCTGGAGCTGAACATCGTCAACAGGGCCATCATGATGGCGTCCGAGATTTGCGGTGCGTCCTTCGCTTCTACCTTGCGCAGAACCGACTGTAGCGAGGCGCACAGCAGCGACTGCAGATCGTTGAACTGATGGCGGTCGCTGTGGGAAGCGATGTGCGATTCCATCTGCAGGACGTGATTGATGCGTTCCAGGATAACCATCGTCGTACGCTGCACCGACACGTAGCAATCGAGCGGCGAGTTCTTAACCATCTCCATCAGCGCTTCGTAGGCGGACGAGCGAAGGTTCGCCTGTCCACCGTCGGGCCGATCGGTTGCTTCCAGTAGGTTTGTAATTATGAAGTCAAAATACTTCGACAAGCAGTACGTCTGCGGTGGATCGTCGTCTACGTTGACCGCTTCGTACGCCGCATCCGACAGACCACTGAAGGCCCAGCACACGTTCGTGGCAACGCGTGGTTCCGCCTTCAGTCCGTTCAGGAGCGCCTTTAGCAGCGGCTCCAGGTATTGCTCTTTAATCGCAACCTCCGGAATGACCTCGCAGATGCGCCCGAACGTCCACGCGCACGTATCGCGCACGATCACGCTCGGATCGTACATCAGCTCGATCAGTGTTGGCATCGCCTGCTCCAGCATCGGCTTCAGTCGATCCGTCTCGAGCGCGCTGAGGATCGAACCGAACACCATCACGGCCGCATCTCGGAAGCGCCAGTTCTCTGACTTGATGTTCACGTTCACGAACGGCAGCACGTGCGGAACTATTTCCTCGCCACAGCACGTTGCCAGCAGCATCAGGCAAACGCCCGCGGACTTGGCCGGATTCCAGTCGTCCTCATCGTCAAACTCTTCCTGGTGTGTGAGTTTCTCCATCAGCACCGGCACCAGGTATTCGAGGGCACCGCGCGCGTAATACTTCGAGACGCGATTCGGTAGTCGGCCCGTTTCGGTTGCCTCCTGCGCTTCGATGGCCAGATCGATCTCCTCATCGCTAACGTTCGACCAAAACTCAATGCCCTGCAACGCAATCTGCTCGTTGTCCGACTTCATCGCCTGCAGCGTGATGGGAAACAGTGCCTGCGCCATGTACGCTTCCATGTGCTGGTAGTACAGGGTCAGTATGCGCACCAGACACTGCAGTGCGGCCACACAGATCTGCGTGTCGGTCGACTGTGTCGCCTCGCACACCACCTCCATGATGTAGTTCCGTTCGGCCGTTTCCTCAAAGTTCGCCTTGGTAAACTCGAGCGAATTGTGCAGTGCGTTGGTGGCCGCGAGTCGGACGTGGTTCGAGGGTTCCGACTTGCGCATACCGTGAATGATGGCGGTAAGGATCTGGTTCGACTGATTTTCCAGTATCTCCGAGTTGATGTCCTGGCAGATGTACCCAATCGCCTCCAGCGTCGACTCACGCAGCGCCTCGGTCGACTTTTCGTTCACCACATTGTCCACCAGCTTTTGCATCAGTTCCGGCCATTGTCGCACGGGCAGATCGGCGACGGCAACGTACGCAACGCACTGAGCTGCCGACGATGGACGAGACTCTTCTGTTCCGAGGGTTCCAAGAATCTGGGAAAAGGTAAAAATACACACATTTCGTCAAAGCCCTATTTTTCCTCCGTCATCTTCGCGCGTACTTACATTCTTTCTGATATACTCTTTCATGTCCTCCGGAAACGATCGCCATCGCTCCTGGTACTGTTGCTTGATCGTCTGATCTTTGCTGGTCAGATGGTTCTTTAGCTGCAAACCGGCCGCCATACGGGCGACCGTGGAATTTCCAGGGTACACCAGCACATCGGAGAGCGCACGTAGGAATTCTGGCAAGTTTGTGGCCGCTGCCTGTTCGAGGAAGTTTTTCGCTGCAAGCAGCTCATCCTGATCTATAGTGGCAAGCCGGAAGAAAAGAAGAAAAATGAAATTGTCAAATCAAACGTTCGAAAAGCGCTCGAGAGCAGTATGCCAAGAGATGTAGAAACGTCAAACGGTACAAACATATTCCTCTCCTTTGCGTCGACTTTGCGTAATATGAAATTCCTTCGCTAATAAATCATGATTATTTATCCATTGAACGATATTTTACTTCATCCTGTTTGGCCATGGCGCGATATTAGCGCTTGCAATACGAACGCCATTGCTAGTCTGTCAATTTGCAGGTTATGTTGCCGCCTGGTACATTCTCTTTCTGCCTTTCTGCTAGGCAGCCGTCATCGAGTTACGAATAGCCGCGCACACACACACGCACACCGCCAGAAACACACGGGAGCTATCGTTGGTGCACACACATGCCTGCATGCAGCATAGGAACACATATTGCGCGCCGTCGGCGGAAGAAACCAACTGCTGGCGGCCGCTAGCGGACAGAAAGGATGGTGGTCAAGGGGTGCAAGACGCAATTTCAAGGTAACAATGTTTCCCAAGAAACACAAGCACCGAGAGACGAGTATGCAAAAAAACGCGCTTCCGTCGATGACAAAACGACAGACGCACAGAGCAAGGATTCTGTATCCTTGGCAGGAAATAGGAGGATGTCGGATCAATAGATTTTGCAAATTGGCCTCCTAGAGGCACGTTTGGCACCTCTTTTCCAGAAGAATCGAACAAGGTGGTTGCATACGGGCGCTTTGAAAATACTGCTCTCGGCACGTCGATGCGGTGTACATTTGACAAAACGAACAACGACGTCGGCGAGGGATGACCAAACGAGACATGCTTCACGAGCAATCGGTTGATTATTCATGGCGACTTACCTGGCGAGACGGTTTTTTCGAGAATCTGCACTATATGCATCATTAGATCGGATTGTGGCGGCTGTCGGATGTTTAAGAAACGGAGGAGGAGCACACTTTTTCCCCACAAGAGTGGTTACGATGAATTTGATCGCCTCTTTTTCACTTTCGCGGTCAGATTCACGCGCACCGCACACACCAACTAGCACACACACGCGAAAAGAATTCCGTCACACGTCCGACAAAAGTTACACGACCGATCGACCGAGGAAAAAGACGCACTGCTTGTACACGGATAAATGATGCTCAAAGCAAACCACTGCTGAATTGTGAAACGAGTTTAGTTTAGCGTTTGATGTATGTTTTTTTGTTCTGCCTAACTGCGTGCTTGGATAAAACACTCCTGGCACAATTTTTGCTCGTCCGTCTAACAGCGTTTCTTGGACACACGACTTTTCACAGCAGCGATAGCGTTTTCTTTGAATTCCCTTTTCCAACTGCTGCCTCAACTCTTCCTCTTTCTCTTTCTTTCTTTCACTATCTGTCGGCGCATTCAAAGCACAGTCGTACCGCAGGCTTTACGAACTAATGCTGTCATTTTGGCGAGCTATGACGTCACGATTTCTGCCATTTTCGATATACGCCTCTCTTTTTAATACATTGCCTTGGTTTATTAACTTCTAATGGGTGGTAGGCTATGGAGAATAATGCCGGTAATTACCGGTGGAATTTCGGTTCAATTTGAATTAATATTCAATTTTATGGTATGGTACTGTCAAATTTATTGTTGTGTAATATGTAGTTAAAAACTTAGGAAAAAGTTATTTATGCATTTATGAGGAGCCAATGTTTACCGTAACTTTAATAAATAAGCCTTCATCTTCGTGTCGTCTATGTTATCAATGATGGTGATATTACCGACACCTTCGTTCATATGGTTAAGAACCAGTTGGCCTCGCGTCAGGCGGCCATTTAGTTCAACGTCTCCGCTGTAGCGTTTACTTTCTACTATTAAATGCGGATGTACCAAAATCATCGCAACCAGTAGATCGCATGTCATCCAAAGTCGATCCTTCTCGTCTAGCTTTTCTAACGCCACCCGATCTACTGGGTTTAGAACGCTGAAAATGGTACTATTGCTGTTGCCTAGTTCGTCCATACGCCACTCGAAACTGGTCTGGAGATTTGGAAGCAAAGCTGTTTCCCAGGGAAGCACAGTAAACGGTCCTTGGAACGCGTTGAAGACAATACTGGCCGCCTCTGGATCGGCGTAAAAGTTAAATTCAGCCGCACTTTCGGTGTTACCAACGCCGTGACGATTGCCACCCATCAGGTAGACGGCTTTGAGCAGAGTACGCGTGGAAGGATAAACTTTCAGCAGCAGCGCCAAATCAGTCAGCGGCCCCAAGTTAACGAATGTTATTTCGTTGGGATACTAAAATCGAAAAATTTTGTACAAGCCGCTCCACTTTCTGTCAGTACGGGTTTTACCTGTTCAATCACCTTCTGAAGCTCGTATAAGGCATGCTTGTCCTTTTGCAACGGAGCCCGAGATGGTTCCCAGTCGAACTTTACATCCGAAAAGCCGTCTGCTCCATAGTACATTTCACTGGGATTCTTATTTTCCGGGTCCGGTAGCAACATTCTCTCGTTCGAACAAATGTACACCGGCACATCGGAACGGTTCAAAGCATCTAGCACTCGAAGTACGTTGTTGGCTACATTCGTGGCGTTTGTATTGCCTTTTGCACAGCAGATTGCCATTATTTCCACTTCAGTTTCAGCCGCAAGCAGATAAAAGAGGGCCCATGCGTCATCTGCCCCTGCGTCGGTGCTCACGATGACCTTTACGCGATCTGTGAAGGTTTCGAGAATAAATTAAAGTTCGCTTTTTACGGCTGTTGGCGGATTTGGTGGATTCTTACCAACACTGTTCGCTACTCCCAACAGTGCACACAGTAATGAAAGCACTTTTATGAACTTAAATATCTCCATCACGGATAACAATTCGATGAAGACGATGTTCACAGTCGCGCAGTTCTTGGCAAACAATCCGTAATCTACTGTCAAGACCTTTCTAGTCGTAACGGGGAACAACCGTGGTCAGCTTTCAACCCCCCACTGCTTGTAAAAACGAATGGTCTTGGGTCAACCATTCATGACACACGTGCAGAAAAATTATCAAACTCGCCATAAAGTGAGGGCTCGTCGTTATCAAGTAATTGGTGTGGGAAAAATGCTTTCAACGTTTCTCCAACATAGTGGTGGCCTCATTGTGAATGGAGAAAAAATCAATTGAACGTGCACTATAAAATAATGATGGATGGGGATGGGATGATAGTTATAACATAATTGAGACCAAAGTGCACTTTTGTTTTGTTTTCAACAGACAGTTTTCAGTTTATTTCTTCTATTGAATTGATTTGTGATAAACATTACTCGTTAGCGTTAACCTCATAGGCTTTGCAGCAGACCGAGAATATAACTGCCCAAATCTTCGTCTTGATTCACCCATGATACATTGCAAATCTTGTGCCCGCTAACTACACTCGACTGGCCATGTTGGGCGGCCGTATTAGGCACATCCTCTGTTTCAATCTTGATGTTCACCGATTCCACGTTGATGGAATTGTTATCATTCATCGTTACTGTCCATCCCGAAAGACGCTCATTGAGCATATTGTACAGCTTCTCAATCGTACGCATCGGCGGTCCAGGGTCATCCAGTTTTATTTTAGAGATGAATCTACGGAGAATGAAAAGGTTAAGGAAGGATGTTAGTTGATGAAAAACAACGTGTAACATTTTCCCCTCTACTACACCACCTTATCACATGTCGATCGATACCAGCTTCGTTGAAGATCTCGTCTATGCTCATCAGGGATATTTTATTGTCTTTCATCACCAAAATCCCATGGATGATTCGTCGCCTTTTTGGGTCCGGTGGTTGGGCGTTGTATTTCTTCACTTCATCCTTCAAAATCGACAACGATGTTTCGACGGGTATTTTGATGGGCGTACTGATCGTGCACGTCTCACCGTTGGCCGGCGTGTAGCACTCGATCTTGAATTCCTCCCTGATTTTCTCCTTCAAAAACTCCATCTTTACCGCTTCTCCGTGCACGAGCATGACGTTGCGTGGCTCACAGAACTGGATCAGCTGCATGATACCCTTCGCGTCCGCGTGTGCACTGAAGCTCATGTACTCGACGGACATTTTCACGTCCACGACCTGTCGATTTTCGAACTCTACCTTTTTCGCACCACCCAAAATCTTATGGCCAACCGTTCCCTGCACGCAGTAGCCCGGCATGATGACCATGTTGTTCTCGTTGGGGGCCCACTTTTTGAAGATTTGTAGCGAGAGACCAGCGTGCAGCATGCCTGGGGTGGCAAACACAACCATCGCGCCCGGATTGTCGATGTAGCCTTTGTCGAATGGTTTAATGTGCTTGAAATCAAACATGTTACGTTGTACGAAGGTTTTGCGGATTTTCTGATTTGTCCATGTGATAAACATCTTATAGTAGTTGTTTGCCTTTTCCGTTAATCCGACCGCGAAATACACCGGGTACTTGAGGTTCATACGCTCCCAGTACGTTTCGAGCAGGATGCAAAGTTCTTGGGCACGCCCGAGTGCAAACACCGGGATGAGCACTTTTCCTCCTTTGGCTACGCACTCATGTACCTTTTTCAGGAAGTCACGCTCCCGGCAGCGCTTCGAGTCGCGAATCGTCGTCGCATAAGTGCTCTCGGTGATGAGCAGATCGGGTTTGCACTTATCGATCCACGCCGCTCCCAGATGGCGATCCGGGGTCATGTTGTAATCGCCAGTGTACACGACCGATTGGGACCCAACGCGAATCCAGAACATTGCAGCGCCAAGGACGTGCCCGGCATAGTAGGCTTTGATCTCCAGCTCACTGTCGACCATGACGCTCTGGTGCAGCGTGACCGCGATCACTTTCTTCATGCAATCCTTGATCATTTGCGGAGTGAAAAAGTTACTTTCACCCTTCCGCTCGACGGCTACCTTACGCATGTCCTCTAGCAGAATCGGTGCGATCGCTTTCGTCGGGTGCGTCATGTAGATCGGCCCGGTGTAACCGACCATCTCCGTCATGTACGGCAGAGCACCGCAATGATCGAGATGGAAGTGTGATATGATCACGCAGTCGATGTGGTTCGTGATCGGTCCCTCCGGAATGATGAAGCTGAAGTCGGGAAAGCGTCGCTCGTCGTTGTAGCCCATGTGCATGCCGCAGTCCAGCATGATGTTTTTGCCACCCATCGACAGCAAGATGCAACTGCGGCCCACATCTTGTCCCGCGCCGAGCGGTGTTATTTTGATGTCCGGCATTGCCGGTATGCGTGGACACTCCGAGAGTGGTTCAACACTAACAATTACAGTAGTATTTCCTGGTTTCTTCGAGCAGCAGGTTACGTAGTGGAAACGCGACAGTGCACCGTGTAACTACATGAAACTGGAAATGTTTTACTATTACAAAACAGCAACCAAAATGTAGGAAATGTAAACAATAGTGTTGGCCGAATCGGGATTGGGAAGACTTGAAGATTCGATCCCTAGATGGATTCCCAAGATTTGAATCCCATCTGACGGGTTCCAAAGATTCGAATCTCATCTGACGGACTCAAACAATTTGATTAGATTGCGATTCGTATCAGATTTGATTTGTTTGGGACTCGATTTTATTCGGTTCTGACTTGATCCTAATCTATTTGAATTTGATATGACTTGATATAGACACGAGGTGAGTCGAATTATTCACGTAACGAGTCGATGTAGAGACAATGTGATTGATTTCAGTTTACTCGACTTGGGCGCTGGTTAGAATGGATTGAACATAAACAAAGGTTTTTGCACGATTTAACTTAGGTTCGAAAACATTCATGAACTTATTTTTAACTAAGAAACGTTTAGCCCTCGGAGTAACAATGATTCAGACCAGGACCTGATATACATTTTTACTAGATAATGAATAAACGATTCAAAAGAATAAACGATTTCCAGACCGGCATTGATTGGTTTACAGCGTCTCTCGACTGTGATGGATTGGGATTCGGATTTGGGAATTCCATGTACCCACCACTAGAGCGAAGCAGCAGCGCGCCAACAAGCTTCAAAAACCTTGGTCACAGCATGAAACAACGACTGAACTAGCTAATTTGTTCACAACTTTTTAGTGCCTCGGTCTATTTCGGCAACAGACCCCTCAAATGAAAGGGATTTTGAAGGCAAATAACTTGATACAATAAATATCACGACGAAACTGCTTGACGTCGTTATTTTTTTTATCTGACCGTAGAAGGTGTATGCATCGCTGTGTCGCTACATTGTAGAAACCTTGCAATTGCATGCAAGTAGTACTGTGGTAAATTTAAAAACGAATTGTACACAATTTCACCTCAACTTACTTTTTAAACTTTTTAATTCATACTTTTTACTTTAAATTCGTTCTCGGTATGGCATTGTCGAGATCATATAATAAATTCTAGCATAAAAACTACTTTTTAAACAATGTTCACATCACATTACAAATCTAATACTTTTAAAATTAATAATTTCACAGAGCATTTGGCAAAATTCAGCTTTCTGAATTCGTTCCTAATCCTAATACATATTTACTCGCTCTTCCTTTGGCTCAATCGGCAACTCCGTACACTCAATGTACGGGGGTGGAGGACTTTCGCTTGGTACATTTTGTGAACGATTATTGCGGGGCAGAGTGCCCGACGAAGGCGCTGCCGGTCGAATGCTCATCCACGTGGGTTGCTGCTCGACGCTGTGTCGAAAAGCGCCAACGTGTTGCTCATTCAATTGTGTTCGTTCTCGTTCAAAGTTTCCCGAATTTTGCTGCTCCCATCCCTGGCCGGTGTGGGAAGCGGCACGGGGCACCAGGTGGAGGCTCTCTCCCGTATCTCGTATTTGCATCGGTGGGATGTGACGGTTGTTAATGTTGGCTAGCTGCGAATTACTGCGTACGTAACGGGGCTGCCGTTTGGAAAACAGGTTCACCAAAAATTGTCGCGTATTCTCGTGGTTCTGGTAGATTTCGTCCTGGTATGCCGTTGCCCTGCGGTTCCGCTCACTGCGCGGTAAGACGGGCGACTCGTTCAGGCGGGTATCTAAAAGGGGAACGGAGATCGATTATCAACCAATCGTACATCAATTATCAGCTCGATCGGACATTACGTTCGAACCGATTCCGATCGCGAAACTCCCGGCGAAGTTCACGCTGGAGGCGCTTTTGATCGGACGACTGGTTTGGCATGTTCTGTGCCCGTGATCTTTCGCGACATTTACGCACCGCCCAGTGGAGCGAGTACGTGATGAACGATCCGAATAGGAATCCCACGAGGATACCACCGATCAGAACACCGGTGCGATAGTAGCCGCTAGGTCTGGTTTCCTTATGTGCCAGAAGCTGCACGTACGCATTGTACAGCTCACCGTACTTCTGTTGGCACTGGACAAATTGGTTGCAGCTTTCCTTCGATGGATCGTCGGTACGATCGCTGTAGGAGCACGTTTGGTCCATGAACGCCGGCCACCATTCTTGTCCTATTTTTGACAACGGTTTTTGGGTGCCGGTGTTCCATACTTCTTCGATCGCAATGTCACGACGATCGTTTTGCCCTCGGTTTAGCGACGGATCTTCCTGCATGCGCTCAAACTTATTCACCATTTTTGTAAAGACTGCAAAGAGCGTACCAAGCGTTAGTTAGCGAATAAATCTAGTGGCCCTCTTCACTTACAGCAGCTATCGATGTGAACCATTGTTACACGATCTTTGAGCCATCTGACTGTTTTGCGAACCGGTTTGGTCGTGCAGTCCCACATGTTACCATTCAGATCGATCGAATTCAGTCGGCGCAGGTGTGCGAACGGTGTCGTCGATAGACTTTTCATTAGATTCTGCGACAAATCTAACGACTCCAGGTTGGGTAGACTACTGAACATCGTGTCGAAAACGTGCGGTATGCGACATTCCGAAAGGTGAAGGAACTAAAACGGTGAAAACAGGTAACTTGCAGCGAATGGCGTACATTTCAAATGATGGTTATCTTACCGCAACAGTTGCACTCTTGAGAAACGGTTTCTCCGGAAGCATCATGAAATTATTATTCGAAAGATTTAGATCCACCAGCTCCAAGTTGCGCTCGAACAGTTGCTCGTCCAGATGCTCCAGCCGATTGTGAGACAGATCGAGCGTCGTCAGCCGACGCAGGTTGGAAAACGCATCCAATGATATCGTTTGGATGGAGTTTTCCGACAAGAAAAGTTTCACCACATTAACGTACAGCTGTAAAGAAAGGGAAAAAATACATGACATTACATGAGAAATCTACTTGCACTTGTCAATCGTCTTGTGAGTCACCGAGCATGTGGGCACAGCAATAAGTCTGTTCCGTTGTTGCCTTACCTTAAAGTTATCATCCTCGATCGAAGATATCATGTTAATGCTTAGATCGAGAATTTCAACACCATGTGGGACGTCGGTGTATGTGTTGATAAGCTTTTCATTACTTTTACCCGGAAAGAAAGAAAACCACAAGATATGGAGCAGATAAGCGAAAGTGTTACAAACGTCGCGGCGTTTGCAGTATTCTAGAAAAACGACTCGTAGAGGGTTACATTTTTGGCCACTTTTTTCATCCCATAAAATACCTGCAGTCAGCCCTCTTCAAGCCATCCACCAAATCACAGGAACACATTTTTGGGCAAAATTCTCCACTAGCCGTACTAGAGCTGCCATTGGCGAACGAAATCAGTCCGAGGGCGCAAAGGGACACAATCAGAACGTGACACATTTTGATTTGACTAGCAGTCGAATTTTTCTATCATTCGTGTAAACGTTGACTATTCCCTGGCTCGCGCGCCCACCCACACACACACACACGCGGAAACGTTTTCCTTCAACTGTTTTCTAAACTTTTGCCTCTCGTCAGCTGAATTCTGGTCGCTCAAAATCGCACCATCTGTGTGCGGATAGACCGAGAGAACTTGTTCAAACACTTAGCACAGAGCACTTTTTACATTTTTGTTATTTTAATTTTTTTCGATTTTGCAACTTGCTCTCGTGTCACCTGCCACCATCGAACTGGCTCGACTAACGAGACGAAGGGAAGATTCACCACTGCCATCGGCTGGCAAACACTTTATCGTGCGCGGCTGTATGTGGCGCTGTACCTGTTGGCTGTTGTGATAAGAAAAGATAAGGGTCGCCCTGTGCGTCGACCGAGAACACACACGATGCAGACGATAACGATTAGAAACACACACACACAAACCACACGGTAATGCACCGCCGATATTGAGTTAGAAAAAATACATTAGGTATTTGCCTTGCCCGCGTCGCGGCATACGAGACTGCCTCGGCTCTCCGTGTGAGGACCATCGCGGGCGTGGGTGAAGACCAGCCTGGGGAAGCAGGATTTTTTCCACGGTTCCGTACCGAAGGTTTGACCTGATGTACGTGTGTGAAGGTACGGAACACGCGGTCCATTTGTTATTCAAGACCCATTGAATCACGTCACGACACGTTGATGCACCGCAGCTTCTGATAAGACGATCAATGAGCAATCGACGTTCCTGCTCGGAAGCGATAAGGGTCTTGCAGACCCATCGTTAAAGAATATTTACTTTATGAATGACACCGTTAACACGGGTGTGTTCCATGATATGTTCTAAGGTTCTGCATATAGTTTTAATTCCATAATCGATTGTTTGTAAACTAAAGTAAGCGATAAACAGAATGGGTTACTTATCATTTGTGATAGGATAAAACTGTATAACATTATCTAATTATGTAAATTTTAGTGCAAATACAATGCTAAATCAGTTTATCACTTTAAAAATATATCGGCCTTACGGTTGGTGGCCGAAACATTAGCCATAGCCGACAAAAGTACCAAAAGATAGTTCTTTTATATATGGCCAATACGGTAGACTGCCGATCCGTTTGGGTTGAAAATTGTGGAATTATTTTGTGGGTCGACTTTCTAAGTCAACACGATACAACATGGTCACTACTTTGCGTTTCTCCGAGAGCCTCCGAATAACAGAGCTCTGGGTCGTTCTTTCTGACTAAAAAGCCTCAATCGACTCATCCTCATAACAAAGCCTATATTTTCTAAGTTTATCCTAATCATTTGGTCAATGGCAACCTACCGACTTTTCATCATACTTTTTCTTTTCGTGGTGAAGAGTGCCACAGCCAATTCAAATTAAGTGATAACGCTGTTAGATGTATCCTAAACACAACATAAAGGCTACTTGTAATACGTTTTCAATAGACAGTTAATAGCGTTCCTGGTTTTAAATCGTAGCTATAAGAGATCCCGATCTGAAAAACAAACTCGTCCTCATCAAACGGCAAACAGTCAAACCACGGCGAAACCCCTCCTTCAAACATTTACTTGAGGCCAGTTTCGTGTGCGGTAAACATCAAAGGACAGTCTATGCAACGGCGGAAACTTGAACACTGCAGTTGTTGTGGCAATGCACTCGATGGAGCTCCCTAACTTTGGTTTTGCGTGACGCACAGAGGACGCTGGCGCTGGTGGAATGAAAGAAAGCAGGACAAGACACTTGATCGAGCATGAGAAAAATTACTGGGGTATGGAGAAAACTAGCTTGGTAAGGGGAGGATGCAAGGGGCTGTACTTTCGCTGTAGAAGTCGAAGTCCCTGAGGCATGCAGGGAGAAGTGAAGCGGAACGGGAAGTCGACGGAGTTGACGGTCCAAAGATAAAGTTATTTAATTATTTTTAATTTACTGGACACTTAATGGTTAGCGGGAAATAATTTGCTATATGGTGTAAGGTACATGTGAAGCAAAACATGCATTCGTTTTGTGACATGCCCAATTTAAAAGGAAAATAGTAATTATTGACGCACGAAATTTAGAAGGAAATATAAAAGTCACACCATCATTCAGATCATAGGCTGAAATGGTAAAAATAAAAAATCTCATAGTTCCTCCCCCGAGGACGGACTGACTGATCCACGTACACAAGGGAAAAAAGACTGGTAAGCCCTTAACGGGCAGGGATGACCAAGACGGACGTTAGGCCAAGATGAAGAAGACATGGTGTACAGCAAGTCGGACTTTTAAGAACTTTTAAAATTACTATTTAGTGGAATGAAATTGGAAATATGCCATGTATAACAAAAAACGAAATGTTTATTATACAAAAAATTGTAACTAAAGTTTGATGTGCGAAGAAATATCCAATGCATGTTTCCATCGACACCATCTGGAGGAAACTACAATCGTGTGAAACATAACCCGCATGAAAGTCGCACATGGAAAGTCAAAATTTCTTTCGTTCCAATCGGTCCTATTTTCCTGCAACCCGAAAGTGGACACCACCGGGATCCGGACCAACTCGAGCACGCCGCGGCCTTTGGCAATGTGACACGCTCTGACAAATAGTGAATGCTTTCTGTGTGCCGCGGCAAACTTCAAAGGCAATCCGGCCCGAACCGAACTTTATTCGCCAGCATGTTTGAAACGAGCGCTCCAAGCGAAAACGTTACCAGGGGACGGTTGCTGAACCTGACGCTGGAACGAACCTTGGCTGAAACGGTGGCCGAAAGGTCGCTGCAGCATGTTCCACCCTCCTGTGCGGATAGTTCCGGTTGTGTCTTTCGAACTTTTCGAACACCACCGGTCTGGCCACATCTGGTCTGCCTATGTGTCGAGTTGCGGGTTGTGGCTGGTCTTGTGATCACTCATCTCTTGCTGCAACTGCATCCGCACACTGATAGCGGGTTCCCTGTTTTCCTTCGGCATGCACCGAAAGCCCGCTTATGCGTTTTCCGTTTCGTCTTCCTCGTCCCCGGACCAGCGCAAGAAGCGAGGTAGCTCGAATAGCCCGCGGCATTCTGCCAAGACCCGACAGAATGAAGCATAATTACAAAGAACAATAAACCGACCGGAGAAACTATAATAATTCGCACCTCTGACAGACAGACGGACTGGACTGTGGACGCGCCGTGGCGAAGGGACCGTAGCCGGTCAGGAAACCCTTTAATTAAGATTTCAGCCGCCGTCTCCGCCGCCGTCACTGCGCTTCCTCCGCCGAAGGCCCACAGCTTTACAAGAGGTTCCTTTTTCAGTGCATTGCCTCGATGGAGAGTCGCTCTTTTACGTCCTTCTTTCGTTAAAGTGGGTTGCAGGAGGAAAAGTTATGCCACTTGCCGAAGGCCGGAACTAACATGGATGCATTTTCATTGCATGGTGCCCGGAAGATAGTTTGAAGAGCATTTATTATAAGACTGTTAAATATGGCAGCGGCCATAAGATGCAAAAGGATAACCATTGTAAATTTGTTGAGAGGATTTTCTAAATTTATATGTGTATTTTGAGTTCTTTGTAACGCTCATTTTATTTGCGATCAATGTAGACACCAAATTAAAATTTACTATATAGTCAAGAAAAACAAGACGAAACTGATACATTGAATGTATAAAAAAAGTGCTCCGAAAAGATAATGTTCAAGATAATCGCAAAAATTTATTTGAAACCCTCGACAAAAATATAGCCAAAGGCTAATCATGTTCTACCCCGTGCACAATTTCCTCCAAACATCGCTGGAACCTATAGTGGCCTATCGAAGATACATAAATTAATGTATCATCTTTGTTCATTCATTCGTTCGTCGGTGCGCACACGCAAGCGGCTTTTAAGGCGAAGCAAAACAAAACAAAAAAATATATATGACGCTTATTCTTCCCAAACGTTTGAAAATGAAAACAAAAGCGCACAGGACTAATTTTTTCAAGGCCTTAAGAGCGACCCGGGGAATAAAAACCGCTGCGGCGGCGATGGTGAAAAGTGTTAAAATAATTCATACCTGTCAAAGGATCCCGAAAGCGCGCTGGTGCGCTTCTTTTGATTTTTTCCTCCTTTTTATGCTTATGTTACGGGGTGTTTTTTTCCTTTAAATACACCTTCGTTTAAGGCGGAAAGAGGCGAATGTGGGTGAAGGGAGCCGGCGGGAGAAGTATGCCATGGAAATGTTAAATTTTACACCTCCTAAAGCCACCGAATGCAATATGGCGGTGAATTTGAATGTGAATCAAAGCCGGTGCGCCAGTGGGGTGGACCGATCGAGCGAAGCATAAGCTGGTAACTGGTGGCCTCCGTTGGGAAATATGGGTGTAGGGAAAAATAAAACCGGCAACTTCACACCTTTGGGGGAGCACAGTGTGATACGTGTGTCAGCAATACGTGATCAGACATCAAATCGTCGAGATTTGAATAAAAACTAAACAATTATTAAATCATCAGTTTTGTTCAGAGTTAATGTTTCAATAAGTAGAAATTGTACTATACGGTAATTGATTAAATTTATATTTTCAAGTTAAAATCAATATACCCTCCACAGGTGGAAAGGCGAAAATTAAAAGCTAAACGGCGGACAGAACCGAAGTACAATTAGTTGCGAAGAGCATTACAGTAGCAACAGCATTCAATGATGCATTATACATTGAAAATAATATTCGGTATCTAAATCTTAAATTGAAAATTTTACATTTTTGCTCGCCGAATGCAACGTCAGCCCATAGTGCCGTGGTGCCGATGGCGGCTCCATCATTGGGCAACAATACCGTTGGCGTGTTGGAGCCCTCCAAACAGAGGATAATACCATTCTACTGGTCTGATCTGCGATCACGGCTTAGTGAGGTGTGATTTTTATTTTCGGTGCTATTATTAGAGTTTCGGTGATTAGCTTGCATGCATAAAGCCGTTTTGAGCTATTAGAGACGCCCATCTCTGGGACTCGCTCGATATGGATTTATATTTGCAGTTTGGTTTTCGTATTCACATCTTGTTCGATAGTTTACGCTTTATACTATGTTACTAAAATGCTCTCTAGGTTAAAGTAAAGTTATTTCCAATCTTACTAATGAAAATGTTAATAGGTTATTGAATCCTTCAAAGTCTTGCAACCGATTAGATTGATTTATGGAGACGATTTCCGATACAGTTTAGAATTCCATAAGCGTTACTTCCATTGAACCTGAAATGATTGGTTCAGTTTCCTAATGGGTCCTTGAAGCACATGAATAACATTAAACTTCTGTTTGTGCCTGACCTCTTTAAGCGTTTCGAGGGCAGCAATTCTGGAACCCATCTACCATCCCGATTGTCGGCAATGCCGAGCCGCAGCTCAAAGTCCGCGTTAACTCACCGACATTCCGCGCCCTGCTGCTGGTGGCACAATAATGAAGCCGCCATTTAATTGCTGCCGCCTCCGGGGCCGGCGCGTACACATCGAAGCATCCGACTGCTGGCCTGTCTGGAAGTAATCCTTTCGCTATCGGGAACCCATTTGCTCCAATCCCCACCTTTCTCGAAAGGATCTCCGTGCCAAATCCCCCGGCGTTGGCGCTGGGATCGAAATGGAAGACAGAAACACAGCGCAGCAATCGCCCAACCGGTCGGCCATTAGTGAGGTTAGATTTAAGCTCGAGCTAAGGCGGGCGCTGGCGGCAGAAGACAAACGCAGATAAGACGCCGTCGAAGCGGCCGCCGCCGCGGAAAAAAGGCTCAAACGACCCCGAAAGCATGAGGCCGCTTGGTGGTTTTGATGAGGAAGAAGATGAGGAGAAAACAAAAATTAGATACAGCATGCCGTTTTACCCGTCTCTCCCCATACCCTCCGCTCGTCCCGAGTTGCGGCAGGCGCTGTCAGAGATCAACTCCCCGCGCATGGTGTCCTGTCCACTCGAGCTGCTCCACCGAGGCGCGTTCCGGCGCGTTAGGCTCGCGAGCTTTTTTCCCCTTCCCTTTTCGCCCTCCAGGGCTTCGGGCATCGGCGGGGTTGAAAAATTATACACGCCCCATGGACGTTTAATGTTAGGGTTGGCACGGTCGCCGCTTCTTGTCATCCCGCGATCCCCGGCTCCTTCACGTCCGATCTTCCATCTGCGCCGAGCGAAACGAAACCTTCTTCGTGCTGGTGCGGCCGCTTGCCGATGGATCGTTCTGGTTGTGGTGGTTGCGGGCTTGGTCTTGGGCGTTTGATCTTTCGCCGCTGCGCCGCACGATGGCGCACTACTGCAGCGGTTTCGTCGCCGCTCGAGCCGCCATTCCGTTTTGCTCCCTTTCGCGCCGGACGGGTTTCTCGGTGTTTCCGTTTTGATCCCATCGTTCTTGGTCGCGATCGGTCGTGGAGAGCACAACTCCCCAAAAGCTCCTCACAAGGCTCCACAGTGGGATGGAATCGTACGTTAATGTTGCCAAAGGTCTTTCCTTTGATAAAAAAAAAGCATCACTGTGCTGTTGAATATAAAATCAAATTTATGACAGCTGTAAGGTTTTGTTCAATTTTTCACACATGATATGAAATTCCCGAACAACCTCCGGCCTTAGTTGGAGGAAGTAAGAATATCTTATATTAATCCATGGGTTAGGGTAATTGCATTTCTCAACTTCTCAAAACCTTACCTAAACAGTATTTTACTATAACCAACATTTTATGGTATCGGTACCTTCCATACCGATCCGCCCGTCCAATAACCATTGTGCCGCCTGTGGAAAAACTTGACGAACTGATGTTGATGCATCCGTTTTTATGCCCAGCTTCGCTCGTTCCGAGGTCCAAGGAAGACACAGATACCGGTACGGTTGAGCAGATACTCTCAGTTCGCCGGTCGTTCAATCGGCGGTTGCGGCGTCGTTCTTAACAAACGCCCGGAAAGCCGGAGGATCCGATCGTAAGCCGCCGATTGTGCGTCTGCGGCAATCGCAAAGGCTAAGGCCGGCAGAGCGATCTTAAGATTGCGATGGATAGACAAACGATCAAACGCTGCGATGGCTTCCTTTTGGGGCGGGAGGACGGTGGATCAGTGGGCCGATCTTTGCAATTGTGGGTTAATTAAAATGTTCACCGGCAACCGGCGGCTCGAACTCCCCCCGAGCCTGCTAGCCTCCTCGCCGTCCAGAATAATGTGCTTGATATGTGCCGACATTCGGAAAATTTGTGGCAGCTGGGTTTGCATCGCACTGAGACGAACGTCCACAAACCATCTGAGTCGTTCGTTTGCTCGTTTGGAAGGTTAAAGATTAGGTTTCTTTTTTGCTTAGTTTCTGCTTGCTGCCATCAGGATAGGAGCGAATATAAAAGGGTGTACTGTCACGTGTGATTTCCATACATCCTACCTAGGAAAAGAGTTAGCGCCTGGTTTTCGTATCAAGGATTGATTAGCAGTTAGTTTTCAACGAAACTGGATCATTACCGAACAACTCGACCTGCTTTGGACAGAAACAAAACCGGCACACATGCTTGCATGTTCATTAAACCTGAATGAAATACCTGTTCATTCTGGTTAAAAGCTTTTCCATGCGGAAAGATAAACCCCTCATTCTCCCTGACGTCGGACATCAGATGTTACGTGACAAGAATGTATTGCACACGTCCTTCGTGATTATTTCCTACGGAAAGCAAAACTAGGACAAAGCCTTTTGATGTCCGGACGTTTCTAACTAGAAATGAGTAGGTTGGTAGGTTTGATGAATAACGAAGCTTCCTTTTTCCGGAGCTCCAACTTCTATGGCCAGTAGAAAACGGATACTGCACAATAATGTGAAGTGCGGTTCAAAGCGGAATGGCTGCATATTTGTCCATCTGAAAAATTGAGAAATGATGATAGCAATTCTAATTTTGTGTTCAACTAATGTTTTACGTTTTTATATAAATCCATTTTAGAATGGTTTCTAATTCCCATGATTTCTAACTAATTGTTTACTTCATTTCGTCTGGCTGAAGCTTCGGCGCATTCGAAGAAGGAAAACAAATTTAATTTGCTTCCACAAATGATGTGGTCCTTTTGATCGTGGCCGACGCCGCACAAAACTCAACATTTACCGACTATAACCCGCTTTCGTTAAAAGTTTAATATTTTTATCGAAGAACCGGTGCTGATAGTCGAGCCGATGCGATCAAGAAGAAGTCACATACTCTTCGACACATTAAAAAAAAGGGCGACTCATTTCAATATTATTTCTCGCGAGAGTGCCTGCCTGGTTGTGTCGAACTTTTTCTTAATTTAATCTCCTCGGTTTTCTTCTTTCCGGCCCCATACTAGCGGCAGACAAATGGCGTGGCTCCGACCCGCGGTTTGTGCTACCGTTTTGTTTGGTCGGCTGAATTAAAGTTTAATTTGCGACGGATGCGCGGCCACTACACTTCCTCGATCATCGATCCGAACCGGGGAAAAGAAACCATTAAAGTGCACGCACGCAGTTGGCCGGTGGCTGGCGGTAGGACGAACGAGCCCGTGGCACCGTGGCCCGGCGATGCGCGGCGTAGGATGCAATATTAATTACAACCATCATACTAATGTGCCCACGTACGAGATTTTTCATGGAAGGGAAAAAAAGAAGTGAAAAGCTCGCGACCAATGTCTTGGGGGACCACGGCGGGGCGCACATGAACTCTGAAGGAAACAAAGCGTGTATCCACGCACGGGCGAAAACTAACCCTTGGGTGAACAGTGTTAAAAATTTTCGAAAAAAATCTTACGATAAATAGATGATTATGGTTTGGGAATTTCTTTTAGGTGTAATGTTTTTCATTGATTGGCAACATTCAACCATAACTCAGAAGCAAAATAGCAGTATACTTCCCATATTTCGTTTCAATGCAAGTCAAACTCTAAATTGAATTTTTTTTTAAATATCAAATTTGAGCAGAGATGAAAGAAAGTTATTAACAAACTATAACAAAACACAAAAAAAAATTTTTACAAAAATTACCAATGGGTTACATCGCATGGATGTTAGCCTGGCTTGGCTAATTTTTACTTTGCTCTGCAACTTTTGTGTTTTGCTTTGTGGACTGTAAAAACTAAAAGTTGCAAAGCCCAAGCAAATTGGCCAAGCCGGGATGTTAAGTGGTATAAAAGATTCACTAATGAAACATTTCCTGTTTCCATGGTAAATGATAATTTTTAGAACACAGAACGAGAACAGATAACCCAACGAATTTGAGTAAGATGCTCCAAACACTAGAGGAAACCCGAGAACATTGAAGCATTCAAGGGTTACGACGCGTTCTCCTGTCCAATGCTGTCCGCTCTCAAGGGTGGAGATTGTTTTTTCCACTTCAAATTACAGTCCGTCCCACTTCGGCGGGACGCCTTATTTTTTCCCTCAAAGTCCCGAAGCCGCGTAGCTGACACCGACTTGGCGTGCAAAGGCTCCGAGGAGCCGTAATTTTTGATCGATGGAAACATTAAGGTGTAATTTGAAATTTTGATTGTCGATCCGGACGCCTCGTACGGGTCCTTTTGAATCGTTCCGCACCAGCCGGCCCGGATCGTGCGTGCTAGAGATTCGATCGGATCCTGCCCGAGGATCACGGTGCGAGGATCGTCGGCAAATTATGAAACCGTGCCAAATTGAAGATAACTCTACCTTCTTCCATCGTGCGGCTGCCGAGTCGCTTGGTTTATGAATTTCAAAACTGCCAAGTGATGAAAATGAGGAGTTCAAGATCCAGGACTGACGAAATAATGTTACTTCTACATGTCACCCACCAAAGGGTGTCGCTCTACAGTGAAACACATGGCACAAAGTGTTGGCATGTTTCCAGTCATTTTCAAACTGTTTATTACCTCAAATGAAATTTTTTAAACAAGTGTTTGATTTCCGTTTCAACGTAGGTAATAAGGGTTGATTATTTCCTATTTTCAAAAATTTTGTTAAATGTGCATTGGTCACGTTGGCGTATATGTCCGTGAAGAGAGTTTTGTGCAAGATGCGTCCTCTCAGTTACGAGAAGCTTTTCACGTGTCATTTAAGCTGTCCAGTAGTTTCCAGGTGAAGAACATGTGAAGTAAAAACGGCTAACACTCCCCAGGAAGTGAAAACCACGGGAAAGAATAAATGATTGTCAGGGAGAACACAACACTTTCTAATTACATCCCTCTCCGGCAATCCTGGTGTGAATTGAAACTAATGGCGCTAATAGCAGCTCGAGTCTTTTTCGTCTGTCCGTTATGAAAGTTCGATTAGCAACGGTTTGGGTTCGAACAGTTCTGCGGCATTGTTTTTTTTAAACTAAAAATTTCATCGTTCCCATGATCGATGGATCATTCTAAACTTTACACTCAGGGTACTTAAATTTATTGTGCTTCTTTTTGTTGATACTTGTATTGTTGAACCGAGGTCGGGCTAAAAAGTTGCACAAAGTTTTATATAACTCTATATGAAAATCAAATGCATCTTCAAGCAAATATATCATATTCACAATGAACAAATTACGATTTGAGATTTTTTTTAAATTTTAGTTTAATTTAAAAAGTTTGGAAAATTTGAATAAATTTAATCTAAACATGCCGAAGTCTGAAACACTACATTTTTTATAAGAAAAAAACATTACACCGTTGCATTTGTTCATTCTTGACACATTTTGATAGGTGAACAAATTGTATCAATAAAATATTATTTACAGATAAAATAAAACATGCTCTTTCTCAAACTCTTTCATAAATATTTAATTAAAAACTTTCTCGTAAGGATTCTAACAAAGTGCGATATTTACCTAGAGAAAGAGAGAGAGAGAAAAAGAGAGAGAGAGAGAGAGAGAGAGAGAGAGAGAGAAAGAGAGAGAGAGTAAGAGATAAAGAGAGAACGAGATAGATAGGTTTTCGGTTTTTACAACCGGTTCGATGACCTCAACGTAATATCTGAATCGGTTGTTACCGTTTCGGTAGCAGCCAACACGCACACACATTCACATGTAATACGTAAATGAGGAACCGGTTCTCCAATCTGTGTAGGTAGTTGTAACAAACCAACCGGTAGAAACAGTGTTGCAATGGTAGTGGTTAACCGGTTAAAGGGCATTTTTACGAAGGTTTGCATCGGCTGCCAACGGTTGTACCGTTCCGGTCGACGCTTTGAAAGTGTGCATCCGTGGTTAACGAAAACAGTTTGATTGAAACAGCAGACAAGTGCGGGCGTCAAGAGCGTAAGTTTGGTGGTCGGGTTCAGTGTTCACGTGGGACATTCACGGGATCATTTCACTTTGTTTCGTGGCGTTTTTTTGTTGGAAAACTTTAGTTAATCGTTTAGAAAACGGATAAAACAATCACTGAAAAGTTTATACATCTGCAATCGAAGTACGGTTGAATGAGGAGCATGGTTGCATTAACAACAGTTTAAATATGTGTCGAGTTTGTAGTGCGCGTTAGTGCAAAAGGGAATGAAAAGAGTTGAAGACAGTGCAAGCGGAAAACATGTTCGTCTACAATTAACGCATTTTGAAACACAAACATTCAATCGTGCTTGCCGATGCTGCCGTTTATTCGCAATTTTCTGTATTGTTCGCCATTACAGTATGTTACTGTTTGAAGATTGCGATTGCTGGAAGGGGTTTTTGGTGCGCAGTTGGATAAAAACATATTTATTCGAATGAAAACGCATCACTCGAATTCAACTCGAATCAGTCCAACGGCAGTGGAAGTAATGGTGTCCATTTGTTATTTTCCAACAACGCAGGTGTGTGCGTACGTATCAACTTTCGGTATTGTGTTGGTGCGTTCCCATACAAAACCCGGTCCTCGCGGATTCGGCGGTGTGGTAGTGCAACAAAAAATGCGAGCGCATACGGCACGCACACAACTGGCAGTTGTTCGTAAACAGAATGCGAAGTGATTGAAAACGAGGAAATATGTTGGAAATAGACACCCTGCGAAGTGCGTGAAAGACCCAGAAAAGTTTGGAAGAATTGACCACGGCATCGGCGTTGCACACAAGGAGTTTAGTCGGGGTTACCAAGCTGCAATGAACGACATCATAACAATAAACCCCCAAGACGCAACCGACCGTCAACGATAACAAGTGCGCGCCTCGACTTGCCGGCAGAAATAAGAAAAAATGGGAACAAGTGCGCGTCTTTCGTTTTCAATGAACGACGTGCATAACCGTCACGATGAAATCTGTGACACTTGCGGATGCACTTTTACCTTTTTTGTAGTTTTTCCCTCCCGGAAAAAGTAGGCTGATCGTTTAAGTAAAGATTCAACTTCGGTAACATGGTTTACATGTGTTTTTTTTATTTTACAGAAAATCCTGTCGTTGAAAAAATAGTGCGATCGTGATCGTTCGAAATGACACACGAGCGAGTGCAGAAAAGTGGAAACAACTAAATCTGTGTGTTTTAAAGCAAGTGTTAAGGGGCAATGGGTATCTGCAGTAGTAACGATACCATGTTAAAAAGCCTTGGGGGCAAAAGTGTTTAAAGTATGGGAATTTAAATATACCCTTCTTCTCTCAGAAAAATAGTTCAAGTGCGTGCGTGAAAAAGAAAGCGAAAAGAAATTGTCAAATGTTATGGCGAAGGGTCTAACCGTTCCGAGGAAACGCCATTGACGTGAAAATAGTTGTGGAGAAGTGAAGAATAGGAAGAGTTTTGCTATCGGGCCCGGAAACCGTAGCAACAACGCAACGTTCAGCAACGCGTCAACGGATTTGACGACGAAGCGAGTCGAGCGGTTTTCTCCCCGACCGGAGTTTTTGGTTATCAGTGGCGCAATGGCAGGAAACATTGTCAAATGGTGGAAACATAAGATACTGGGAGGCTACAAACAGTTTACAGGTAGGTTCATAGAACAAACACCCTTGATTGAATGGTTCGTTTTCAAGCCGCAACTCGCGGGAGTTTGCTTCGCTCTTCCATTGATACCGTCGAGGCGGGAAAGGTTTTTCTTTTCTTTCTCAACCACAACTTACTCCCCACCACGAGGCACGTTCTTCGAAAATGGCGTTGACGCAACGCGTCGAAAACTTCGCACCGTCAATGCGCTTTCCCCCTCGACTAAGACGCGACTTTTACCCTTTTTGCCACACAAAACCTGTGCCTTTGCTTGCTTCTTCGTTGGCTGGCAGGGGAAAAAAGTTTTCGGGTGTTAATCCGCCATCCCCACCCCCACCCTTCTCCCCCTCCGTCTAGCTTCCGCCTTCCAGATTTGGCCTCTTTAACCTCCGCAGCATCGGCCCGTATCGAAGCCGGATGTGTTGAAAGACGCGTTTTGCGTCGAATCGGGAATGGGATAAACGTCTCCAATGAGCCATGTTGTTGTCCTCCCTCTTCCCAAAGTTGCTGGCAGCAGGGGGAATGACGTGACGAAGGGTGAACTCAGAAGAGATTTCCAGGCTAAACGAAAAGCTATCTTCTCCCTACTTTTACTGTTGCGGAAACTCTGCGCGAACCTAAAGTAGACGGCATGGTTGAAAATGGTCGTCAAGTTACCACCGACTTTTCCTTGACTTTTGCCTGCGGGCGGGGGAATGTTTGGTCTGAAGTGTGGTGTGAGATGAGCAGAAAACGGAAGCGGGTCGGAAGCCAGCATTGGTGGAACGACAATGGGGCGTAAAGCGGTTGCAGGAAAACCCATTAACGGCAGCGGCTGATGGCAACGAGTTCGTCTTGAACATTTTCCTCAAACTCCCGCGGATAAAACTTGCCAAAAGACGTTTTGTTTCCTGGTGTCAATTGGCACGCACCATCCGCTGCCCGTGTTCCGCAGGAGTGTAACGGAGTGGCCGGAAAACCACCATCCGTCAAAGATGGCGCCCGGTGGTGTGCGTGCGTGGTGTGAATTAGGTTCCGCACCTAGCGCATCTGGATTTTCCACCAGCCAGCCTTTGCCTTCGCCGCTAATTTTCACACTTTTCTCGCATCTCCAGCCACCCTGCCAGCTTTTCTGTCTGACGCTACGTGTCTGCGCTTCTGTCGGCCACAAAACACACAACGCCACACAGCGTTGAGTCAATCGGTCGCTCCGATCTGTTTTCCCGGTACTGCTACGTGCTTTTCTTGCAGCGTCCGTACGCGCGCTCGTTTGCCGGATGGTTTTGACCTAATTCTGAGAATTTCGTACGATCCACAGTAACTACCGCTTTCTAGCCAAAGCATGTAGGCAATAATTTCTAGGGAGCAAATTACGACGCAAGTCAAAGCAGTAAAAGTGTTTTGGTCTATCTCTGTTGCTTTAAATATTTAACCAATTACAACTTATCAAGACAATTTAGTTGAAGTTGGTGTACCAAAGCAATTCTTTCCTATTTGTCACGTTTTGTCTATTGTTGCCGTAAAAGAACATATGGTTCAGTGGTAGCGATGCAGGACGATTGAGTAGGGATTCGTGTGTTCGAATCCAGAATGCAGAAAGGAGGGAAAAACGTTAAAAATTTACTTCGTCGTCGAATGGGGTTGTAAAGGCTCGTTTGTGTTACCGCATCGCTTTGTTTTGCAGCATGTGTATAGCGCGCGGGCATCATCGTCATTATCATGCATCCACGTCGCTGGCCCAACCACCTCCAGCACACACAACAACCACCGATCGCCGATCGATCATTCCCCGATCGAAGGTGCCTTCGCGCTTCTACTCCGACGGTCTGGTTGGACCCATTCCCCTTCTCTGTTGGTCGTTCGCGATCGTCCTGCTCTGCTCACTCACTCGCTCACCGCGCGGTCAGCGTCCAAATCTCTTTCGGTCGAGGCTACTCCGCGCGCTGTATGTGCGCCAGTGCGCGCGGTGTCGGTGTCTGTGCCTGGGGTCGCGTCGGGCCCGCTGCCTGTGATCTGCGCTGTGTCGGCATCCTCTAGGGGTTTTTTTTGTGCCTTCCCTGCGTCCTCCCGATCGCGGCAAAATGGATGCGTACGTGCGTGCCTGTCGCGGCCACCGCTCCTTCTCTTCTACGCTGCCCATCCACAAGCTATCCTTTTCTCTCCTGCTATCCAAGGCGTGCAGTACTACGTGTCAGCATTTCATCCACGCGATGATGTCCGCCCGACCGATCCTGCGTTCCGAATCTTTTTGAACCGCGTCTGCTTGGGTTTTCTCCTTTTTGCCCACCTCGTTTGCTTTCGGTCCATTCGGTCGGCATTCCTATTTCGGTCGCGTTTTCGGAATTGTTCCATCGCGTCCTCCGCGTCCATGGCGCGGCGTTTCTTCCCTTCCCTCCGCGTGCCAAGCTTTTGATTCTCCATGATTGCCGGATCTCTTTTCGGTTTCGGCTTCGCCGTTGTTGTGTTACTTGTTGTTTTTCTTTCTCTCCTCACTCCTATTTTGTGCTTCTCGTTTACCGTGTCTTTGCCTTCTTTCTTTCTTTCTTCGGCCACGGTTTGGGCCGAAGCTGCCGGCTTCGTATTGTGTGTGATTTCTAGCTTTTTTTTCTTTCCTCCCTCCATTTGCTCCTTCTATTCTTCACTTCGAGTTTCCTTTTAGCCTCTTTTTTATCTCCCGAGGTCTTTCGGTGTTCGGTGCTTTTGTGCTCACGTTCCTTTTTCGGTGCTTCTTTCGTTGGTAATTTTTCGCTTTTTTCGCTTTTCGCTCTCCCTCGCTCCTTTATATCCTCGTTTTTCCCCGGTGTTTTTCATTCACTCGTGCCTGCGTGGCTGCACAGGAAGTGGAAGGAAGAAGGTGTGCAATGGTAGGGTGAGGCACGCCACCGGGGTAAGGGAGAGAAGAGTACGTACGTGCGTTCTCGGGATTTTGTGTTGTGCATTTGGGATTCTTTCTTGCCTTGCCTTTCGGAAAGGATCGCCCCTCCGTGCGCGAGTTTTTCCTTTTCCTGCGCCCTCCACCCCCCCCAAGCCCTCCTCAGGCATCCCGCCTGTGTGGACGGTTTTCTCCGGGTTTCCTTTTGCTTGCTTTCTTGTTCCGTCGCTTGTGGCGGCTTTTCGGGAAGCCCTTTTTTGTCCGACCGGTGTGTGTTGTTTCCATGTCATATCCATCGGTCATCGATTGGCCTGCCCCCGGGGGCCTACAGTACGCCATCTACCGCCATCTCATGCGTCTGTGTGTGTGTATGTGGTGAAGACGACGGCACCCGACAAAAGGCCATTTTCCCTTTTCCATCGCCCTTACCTGATGATCTGAAACCAATTCTCTAACCGACGTCTTCGTACGTCTCGGTCAGAATCGTCGAGGCAAAGGAAGTGTCTCGAAGAGAGAAGGAGAGATAGTGCGAGGGGGAGCGAAACACTTTTGTCGTGGGCTGCGTGGCTAGTAGTGCAGCCCGTACGCACATTAACACACATTCGACGCTTACGGTGGTGGACCGCAACAGGGGGTGGTTCGGAGGATCGGTCTGGCGGGTTTCTTTAACGACCGAAGACCTAATATCCATCGGCAGGGAACGAAATGAGACGTGCCCGGAAAGAAGGGTCCGCTTTGAAGGGCCAACAAAAGGGTCGGTTAAGAAGAATTACGATCTGCTTAGTGAGGGTTGCTAGAGTGCGACACATCAGTCCGAGAGAGACAGAGAGATAGTTAAAGAGAGGAATAGATAGATCAAGCTGGAGTAGGCCATGATCGTGGCGATTTCTTGTGCGACCGGTTGAAACCATCTGTTCAGGACTTCTTAAGGTCGGTGGTCCGGTGTGACTCAAGATGCCCAAATGCCTATTAAATTTCGTGGAAGGAACGCACCGAAAGGGACTGAACTAGGATTTGCCGATTGGGATTCCTATGATCTTCTTTTGCCAATCACAGTCTGCTTGAGGATCTCTACTCATGAAGTACTTACTAGATTATGATCATCCCTACTCCTCACTGGACCATGGATTTGAAGTTTCCTTAGCCCATGCTCGTAAAACTTCCTACTTCTAATACGTGTTAATGTGCATGAATTACTGAGATTAAAGATGAATCATTCCAGTGGCAAAGATACAGATTTGATAGGCTTCCAATGAATTATTTATGAGTCCCTTTCTTCCTACCGGAGGGTGAGTCGGGTTGCTTCCACCATCGCAATACCAACATCAAACCATGTCCTGAAAGGATTCATTTGCTCCTTAAAGTGGGATCGATTCATCGGAAACCGATTAAAGCCTTGCTAGGAAGAAAGCTGTAAGACGTTGAAAATCTCGCTTTCTCAGGACTTTCACACCTTTAGTCCTTCGCGCGATTGCACATAAAGGTGCGCCATTGCTGCGACAGAGTGAGAAAGGTAGGAAATAGCTGTAATCACATAGAACTGCCACACCCAGCTGTGAACGAAAGCTAGCCAAAAATGTCTTCAGCTAACTTCTTGCTCGTTTGCTTACCTCCAAGGACTATGCCCTGGAGCGAGATTTCTATTGAGTTAGCATAAGAATCTCCCCAGGCGTTACTGGTTGGAATTAATAGCGAGCGTTTTTTTCGTTGACTCAACGCGACATTCCCAGTGGCATATGATTACATATTCATGCGATGTTCTCCTGCCTACTAATGATGATGGCGATGGTGATGATGATGATGATGATGATGATGATGGTGGCGGTAATGGTAGCAAATAATTTGAATGGCCTTACTTGTTCTCTCTTACCGAACGAGCGGCCCTGGCGTTCCGATGGGCTCTGTCTTCGTTCGTGTTTCCTTTGCATTTCTTCAGGCTGCAGCTTTAGGCTTTGGCTAGCAATAAGACTTTTGCTTTCCCCTGAGGGATCGCCAACCGTCACATCTAGGATGAAAAATGTCCCTATCTGCATTATTTCGAACGGTGGAATTGCCTGCTCTGGGGCACTTTGGGGTAAGCATTGGGAATTTTCTGAAGCTATTCAGTTGGTTTGTTAGCTATATGAGGCCATTAATGTGTAACAAACCACTCAAATTAATGCAACCTACCGTGCACGAGCGCAACGGGTTTCCTCTAGAAAACGTGTCATTTCAACCGATTGCAACACTTTTCCTCCAATTGCTGGATTCATCTGTTTCGACAGGCGGTTCACCAATTGACACCATCAAGACGGGCTAACTCGCCCGGGAATGGCTTGTTATGCATTTTTTTGTGTGTTCCCTTACTTTTACTCGCTCAGCTTTGCTCACTGTTTTCCATTTTTCTTCGGTGCAACTTGCAACCTACGGGAGTGAAGAAATGCGAGGCCAAAGGAAGGGCTCCGGATGCTGGACGGTTGTGTGCAGCGGAGGGCAGAAAATTAGTGCAACTGTGGGGAAAATTAAGATAATGATAATGATGGCAGTAACACCGGGCGGACAGGAAAAAAAAGGTACGCAAAACTCAGCCATCTCCAGGGCTTTTATTGTGGAAATCTTGCGCTCCTTTACTCTCTCCCGAGGACGGGGCATGCATTGGACTACGGGTTTCCTCGTGCTGCCACCGTACTGTTGTGAAGTGTCCGATTCCGGTGCACTTGCTGAAAGGGAAACACACGTTGTTGGTTCTTTTCTTTTTGCTCGTTTTTTTGCTGAAATGTGAAAAATGGTTCCCAATAGAGTCCGCCCACCGGGCACGGTCCTCAATCTGCACACAGTGTGTTCTTTGTAAGAAGCACAAGGATGGAAATGGTGAAATTGCATCCTGAAAAGCCAAACGCGAATCGAGGACCAACCTTCCCTAAGGGCTAATCTTGAATGTTAATAGTACCGGCAGAAAGTCCACAATACGAGGCACAACTTGAGCGTAAGTAATGGCAGTGCAATTTCCATTGCTTCCGAGGGCTCTGACTGATTTCCTTTCGCTTACCACTTCATTGTTCACCAAAAGAACCCAATTTTGTTGTTGCATTCGGTTAAAATCGAAGACAAGAGTAGCGCCGTGTGTAACACAGTTTATCTGACTTCCTATTGGCGTGAGACAAATGTATGGATTTCTTCTGAATACATTTATTAATTAATTTCCTTTTCCTTCGGTGTCTATAAACCAGCACTACAACAGTAGAAGAAAGAACTACAATGTTCTGCTATAAGACTATTTGGATATTTTACCAGGATACCGCAAACAAGCAAGGAGTAACTCTTGCGTACAGAACATTCGATCTGAAATCGTCGTTAAACCTATTCCCAGAAATCTGTTTTAAAATGCCCTTCTTTCTGGCAATCTCGCTACAAATCCTACAATTATCTCCGTCTTGTCTCCCATTATCGACACACGATCCTGTCCTGCCGAGCCGCCTGCCGCAGGTTCTTCCGAGGGCAGACAATTTGGACACGCTGTTGCGAGGCACGGGCGCGCAGAAATTGTGCTCAATTGTAGCTACATTGTGGATAAAATGTAGCGAGTCGAAACGCGATTCGGAGAAAAATGGAGCTCCCCTATGCAGCTTTCCAGAAAACAATTTTCCTCTACCTCTCAATTGTCGAAATGGGAAAAAAGATGAGGGGAGGGATGAAAACGATTTGGGGTGCTCCCCTTACTCCCAGCTTCTCTACTTGTGTACACCAAACCCTACAATTAGCTGTTGTGTAGCTGTTGAGTTCGCGATCATTCCGAGTGCAATCTGTAGCTTTTGTGCTCGTTTTTTTTTTTGTGTGTGTATGCAACTCCCGACCTTTGCTTGGTTCCGGTGATACTGTGTGGTTGGCGGAATTTGCGACCGGCGAAACGGGAGGAACCGATCCGCCGAAGTTGGCGGGAGCCGGCAAAGGAGAGTCGCCGCCAGAAATACCACAATTCCAATGGATGAAGAAACAACACCGGGCTGTATCGAGTGTTAAGTAGGAGAAACCGATGGGATGGGAATGCAAGAATGCAATGCCGAAACGATGTAACTCTTGTGAAATGCAACCCCAAATTGCACCGATAGTTTAGGAGTCCACCGGATGTTGAAAAACGAACGAATACATAGAGTATACAAGAGGATGCTGGTGCATGTGGTCTGAGGTCCTGATGTCCAGTCCAATGTGGCGGCAAGCGGCTTTAGTTAGTTCGAGGAAGTTTTTTTCCTCCGTAACATGCTTCGATGCTAGACAGACAACGTAAAATTCCCCTAAAGTCACCGCAGAAATGATATCAATAAGCAGTAATTTTTTAAAGCATTGATTGTTACTTCTTTCATCAACTGGATATTGGTTTTTCATCTTTCTGGCTATGCGTCAGTTATCTGACAAAATAAGTGTTGGTCGTGTAGAAATGATAAGGTTTTGAGAAGTGCTCCTGGAACTTCCTTTGCTTAACCTCGGGTAACTCTATACCCGATCGGATAAGTGTGTGATCTTCGCCTAATTTGATAGTTGCTAGTTTCTAGTTCATAGAAAACCTCCGTGCTAGGAAAAGAAAACCAATACTTAAGTTATTTTGTATAATACTATTGTTTCTAAAATTTCGTCTACACGCTGAAAAGATGAAACATAACAGTACTGGAGAAAATATCTAGAAGACTCGAAGAAAGGTTGGTTAATTAATGTGACCTTAATCTGCGGCATATTCCATCGCGTTTCCTGATCTTTGGCAAAATCCCAATGAATTGCATGTGGAATCGAGGTTCTTATTTGTTTGCGGACATATTTCTTATTTTTCATAAATCCAGCACCGCCAGTTTCTCCATTACAATTCACATTTGGAAAGAAGGAATGACAGCAACAGCAAAAAAAAAACGAGATTTTGAGGTGGAAGAAACCTTGATCCTTTTGCGACCTGTTTCGTTGCAATGTTTGTGTAGGTTGGTGGCTGGCTTTTGCTACTGGTTACTGTGAAATTGAATCCATCTGTCACTCAAAGTCCACCCTCCGATGGACCGCCACCTCCTCCGGTCTGGGATGTTCAGACGTCCGAGGGAGGTTTAACGAATTCCATTCCCTCACTTTTAGCCTCGGTTTCGCGAGATGATCCTTTCGATGGGGAAAGAAAAATAAAATGGTCGAGGAGACCTTCAACTGCACGTCCGGCTCGCGCGATGGACGACATCCCGCGTTCATCCCGTGGCTAGAGGGAGCTTTTTCCTGCCCTCCACCCAAACCTTCCATTCTACCCCGCCCCGGAAAGGCAACAGACGGCACGCAATGCAAACACAATAATGATGATGCTCCTGCGCGTCCGTACTTCTTTGCCTCCTACCAGTGCAGTTTTCTGTTCTGACGTTTACGAACATTTTGTTTAAAACCAGCCGCGTGGATCTACGATGCCAGACGGGACAAGCTCAAGAAATAGTAGGCAAGGAGACCCCGGTTCGTGGGGAGCGCGCAGAACCCTGTGGCGGGGTGACGAAGACAAATGTCCCCAGAGGTTTGACAGTTAGGTCCCCGCCGGTTTGACGTTTCGCTACCGATCGGCTCTTGCTTGTTGCTGGTGGTTTTTGTTTTTGCGCGATGCCTTTTACCGTATGAGGAAATGTCCAGCGAGGAAAGCCAATACATTGTCCGGTCAAGGAAGCGATCCGCGAGAGGAATGATCGCTCAAGATGCAACTCTACGTTTCGCTTCCGAATCTCGTTGCGAATGCGTTCCCTCTTCCTCGGTGAATGAATTTATGTGATGAAAGGAATTGTAAATTCTTCCCTTCTTTGTTGTTTTATTGTGACGCACAACACACAGAACATGCACTGATCATAGTTTAGTTTTATTAGATGTAGAATGTAAACATTATAACATCTAGGGAAACTGATTTTTACAGACATTCTTAATTTGTGTGATGGATAAATTTTCTATGAATACATTTCCATCCTTGAACACATGAAAAATCTGCTTTCAAGTGTGATCGGTTTTTATTTTACGCGTTACGCTTCTTCTTATCCGTTTCTTCCCCACGTCCCGAACGCGTCTTGCACTGTCAGCCACATATTTTCACATCAAAAGCCATCTTGGAAGACGAGAGCGCGCGCGCTCCAACAACTAGCAACAACAATGGCCGCAGAGCCATAAGAAATAAGCCAGTCAATAATAATAATAATAACAATAGTAAAAAAAACACCATGCAGACCCCCCCCCCCCCCCCCTTCCCAGGGGAGGGTAGATGCGAGAGAAGATGCTTGCGTGAAAAATATAAAATAATTCATAATTAGCAATAATAACTTTCGTTGTCTCCCGGCACGTTGCAATTTCGTTTGTCGGAGGTGCGAAGCGGCATAACGGCGCGACCATCGTCCCGACAATCTTCTCTCTCGCTGCCGGATTGCTTATGGATGCCAACGGTGGAATAATGAGCACTTGTCTTGTGGTCGGGGGCTGCGGTAGTGTGGACCGCGTCTTCTTCGCTGCTTCGTCTGCGCAAAAAAGAAGTGCGCGATCTCGAGGTGCAATTTTTGATGGATGGATGATGCGTGGAGTGTTGATAAGGCAAGGATGTTCGAAAGCAGACGCGGGAAAAACGGAGTGTTGATGTTTTTCTCTGCTCTTTTCTTTTCGGAGACGGATGCGACGCTTTTTTCGCCCTTTTTTTCTCGTTCGTTCGCAAAGCTCACCCTTTGGGCGATTGGGTAATAAAACGTGCAAAAATTCCGAGCAACCACCACCTCCGCTTCGGCAGCTGAGGGCGGAGGGCCGCCCCGATTTATGCACCCACCCGGCCATTTCCCAACTCGTTGCCGCGCGCCCTTGCGATAATTATGGTAAGGTGCAAAACGCGCATCACTTTTGAGGGCGAAGAGAACCTTTCTGTGCGATGGCTCCAACTTCACGCCGTGCGTGTGTACATCCGGGGATCGCGTGCTCTGGCGTTTCTCGCATCGTTTGTCCTTCCCCTGGCAGGAGGAGGGTGTGTGATCCGGCGAGAAGCAGCCTCCTCTCGGTGTCAATTAAAGAAAAAAAGAACACACATCCATCCTTGGGAGTTGGCAGTATATCGAGTGGGAAGTGATGGCGATGATGTCGACGTTAGTCCAACGTCGACTTGGTGCCTGGAAGAGGCCGGTTTTTTTTTTGTTATCGTCACGCAAGTACGTTCGCACGCCATGCAAGTGCACTTTAAATGAGCAAGTGCATCGTTTGGTTCAAGGTCTGGCACAACTGTGGAACAAATGTTGCTAGTGTGCCTTGGTGTGATAAATGCAAGTAAAAACTGTATCAAAATTCAGTAATCAGAACAAAAATAATACAAGCAACAGATACCCCCTAGGTTACGATATAGTTTGGAAGAGGTAATAATCTTCAGGGATAGCCATATTCAACACGTTACTCCCATGAACAAAAAGCACGAATTTCACGCAGTCCATTGCAGAAACATAACGCAAACTTACGCATTGGTTCTTTTACGTTTCGGTACATTAGAAATTGTGAAAAAATGACTCAAATCGGGGGAAGAGAACGCATCACATTTATGATTATTTAACTAGCGCTATTGACAGTCTTGATATTTTTAGATTATTGTTAATTTCAAAACCCCATTGACCATCTAAAACAATTTAATTAAAATGAAATAACGCGATGTACGAACTTGGATTAGTTTCGTTGGTTTAGTGCTTAAAGAATTTATCTTCGATTACACCATTTCACTTTATTTAAAAATATGGTAGTCAATTTGTGCGTGCTTTCTTACTGGAATTGATTTGTCTCATTTTCTCTGTTAAATTTTATCGTATAATTCACATAACATGTTAGCAAACACATTCCATTACTTTTAATGTATTTTTATTGCTGCTTATATTTTTAACACGTTAAGCGCTACGCGCAAATTGTACTGCTTTCCGTTCTGCCAGCGATTCGTAGAAACGCCGGCCTACCTAACGGGCTCTGTCGGTCCGAGCAGACCGACGCCGGCTTACGGGAAAGAACACTGTCGGCCCCACGGGACCGACGTAGCGCTTAACGTGTTAAATTGCTGAATTCAGCACATGCAGCATGCCTGCCCCGCTTTCCATTAACTATTTCTTTCGATTTTATTGGGAAATAGTTAAAAATGGTGATTGCTTCAATTCCATCTCCGGCAGCAACATCTGCACCTTCTGAGTCACACCGTTTTGGATGTTCAAGCGCCAGTTGTTACGATACACTTTCGGAGCAAATGCCTTTGGTCGGGAAAAGAAAAGCAATCTCTAGCACGGGCCGAAAACACGACCCTTTGAAGGCTGCCAATGCAATTTGCATGACCCAAATTCCAGACATTCATGCCCCGGCCCGGCAAAGATCATCCATTCGCGCGCCATACACTGTAACCGATACAGAGGTGTGCTGTTTTTTTCGCCTCCTCCTTTTCGGTGGAGAACTCAATCATTTGACCTTTTTCTGCGCTTTTGTGTGGTTGTATAAGAGGAGTGTTTTTTTTCCCCTACAAGAGACCGATCCCTGCGGATGGCGGAATGGTTGGATTCCTTTTGGGTAATATCCGCACACCTAGCGAAGAATAAAAAGGACCATTGGAAAAAGGGAAAGCAATCAAAGGCGCAGCAAAATCGATCGAACAGCATACAGCACGACGATTTCTTGTGTGGCGTTTTTCGATTATGTTTTTTTTTCTGTTACTCATTCTCCTTGGAATGTCGGTGTGATCTCTGCGTCCGTCTTGGCACCAAGTGTCTAATGAAGCCTAGGAAACGTGGCGTGGAAGAACAGTAAAAAAAAGCGAAGCCAAGACCTGGCGGTGTAAAGAGTTCAAAAAGAAAACAGGTATGGACGATTTATTGCACCACCACCAACCCCCCCCTCCGGGTTCCTTCTCGTACATCCGTGTCTCTATGTTGGCCGACCTGGCGAGAGTTGTTGGTGAAGATGATGATGCGGCCGAAGTGCCCATGCTGCTGCTGATGATCATGATGATGATGGTGGCAGGTCTTCGAGCTGGATAGGGTTTTTCTTTTCTCACCCTCCTCGTGAAACTAGCACGATGAGGATGGGCAAACGGGGCAAGCCTATGAGCTACGGACGCCGCTTCATAAACAAACCTTTGCCAGGCCGAGCGGCTTTGAGCTGAATCACCGGCTCGTCGGCGCGCTGGCAAGTATTCAAGGTTTCATCTTTCGAGTGGTGTAAGTACCAATCCCGTTTCGACCTAGCAACACGGCCCTAGGAATCTTATTCTTCGGCTTGCCACGACATCTAGGGCACATCTGGACTCCACGTCAGGCGGGTGAAATAAAACAAATCCTTCTACTCCATCCATTGCCGATGGTAGGGCGAATGGATGGCGTTAAGATATTGCAGCTCCTTCGTGCTTTCCAGCGAAAAAGAGGTGAATAACAGAAGATGCATTCCGCAGTGGTTATTCAATTCGGTGTCTTTTCATATGCAATTATACTACGGAATAGTCATTACCTTGAATTGCTCCTCTGTTCGCGTCTGTAAAGCTTTAGATAGCTGCAGAGTTTTCATAAAATATGAATAGAGGGTCAAAATCTCCACGCCGTGCTGTTTCTTACGAGCAGCCGTTCCCGTCAGCCTACGCCATGGTTTAGCGAAATCCATAAAAAAGAGCTTTAAAGTAACCAGCCTATAGACCGGAGTCTCCCTGTTCTCGATGAATGCATTCGTAATCCTTTGAGCTCCTCTTCTAGAGTGAAGTACTTCTGGTGGTGTACCATACTGCCAAGAAGCATATTTACAACGTCAAGTATCTACTGCGAGTGGTTGTTCTGAAGGTCCTTCCCCTTCTTTTTTGATCATACAGACAGAATAAGAAGTGCATTTAGCTGGAGGAACTGAACTGAAGAAACTGAAAGGAACTGTTGAAAGAGAACCGTTGCTTGCTAATTCTTGAGATAAAGGACACTTGTTTCGTTTTGTTTCACTTTACTCATCTAGCTTCAATGGATCATAATGAAGTTAGGTTCCTATATGATAAAACATATCTTTTTTAGAATAATAAGAATTAGTAGAAGAGCTTGAAGAATACATTTTCCTTGCATGTTCTGGTAAAGACTTATGCTGTTAAAACATCAAGGTGTTCAGCCAAAAACATTCATGAAAGTACCCGACCTTAGCCAGATGGCGGCTACCGAGAGTTTTTTTTTCATATCCATATGAGGTCGACCGAAGGTGATATACGTCTTGGAATGTTGCCCGGGTTTGGCTTCAGGTTGCAGCAGCCTTTTACGTAAGGGTACGGCTAGGTATCTGGTATGTCACTTTGACACTTTGATTTGACGTTAATTAAAGGGGCTATCGCGCTTCGGAAATCTTTCAAAAGGGAGTGACGTACCAATCCTCGCAGTAATTTAAGAGTTGGAGATGGAATATGGAAATTAATTTCCGCTCAAAATTGACACGTTAATGTCTAACTCTGCGCTCTGAAACTCGGGTAGAAACATATATGATTACTAAACTCTACCCTCGTCCGCTTTTGGGTGGAATCATTTATAAATTTACCGCCTATGTGTCCTCTGCAAACGTGTTTAATTAACTAGGTGTTGGTAACTTTGTTCACTCGGTTACCATTGGACAGGTGTGTGCGGCATGCGTTCTCTAATGCCGAAGGAATTCCTGATCAGCCATACCGACACGAGAAACAGATCTAACTCAATCTCTCTTCCTGCTTCTCCCAAAAGGTTTTCTAAGTTTCCTTCGTTTGACCCTAGCGCTAGAAACAAACACTTTGCACTTCTAGTCTATGTTTGAACTGCCTGGCGGTACTCCGGGTGGCGATGATGGGGAGCATTTCTTGGTCTATTTGGAAGAAAAGTGTCGGCGAAGATGAGAGATAAAGGACGGGGGAGGAGACTGTTCGAGGCAAGCGGTCCGGGAACGATTCCGAGGCTAGCTAATGGGGAAAGAGTGTTGTTTGATATGCTGATGACAACAATGGCTTTTGCAGGGCGATGCTTCACCATCTCCCCGCCAAGGGATTCCTCTACCCCCATCGTGTTCGGTGAAGTTTACCGAACACCCCGTAGACTCCGATGCCAAAGTAAAGTCCCACAGTTTGTTTCGGATCTCGTTTCTTCTATTTGTCGGTTTTGTTTTGTTTTTTCGGGGATGATTGCTACCCTGAAACAATGTTTCCCTATTCGGCGACCACTTGTGGTCGTGCGCCGGTTTCGGCGAAAGCATCGCTTTCGGAGGATAGTCTCCGAAATGCCTCGACGAAAGTCCACCACCACCATCCCGATCGTCGCTCAGAGTTTACCAAAGGCGGGGAGTTTATAGTCCACGGCGTTTTTGCCTCCAAAATATGTCCGACTTTTCTTTCTGGCGCGTTTGTTTGCTCCTAGCGATGCGGTTTGTTTACTCCGTCGGGAGTACGGTGGTTTAAAGCAGTTGGTCCGTCGTCGGTTCGGACGAAGGAAGTTGGTTGCAATGTGATGACTTATTCAAATGGTTTTTTGTTAAATATTTTAAAATCCAATTTACTCGTACTAACACAGCTTTGAGCGGTTGCTCCACAACTCTAGTATCTCTTTTCTTTCCCTTCACGATGTTCAGTTCTTCCAAATGGTAGTTTTAAAGTACGATCAGATCGGACTTGTTCCGGTGTAAAGAAACTTACCACAGTGGAAAGAAGGTAAATGACATAAATGTACAATCCATGTGTACAAGTTTGCGGCGTCTGTGTCAAGGCTATACCACCCCCGAAGCGCACAAGAGCGTTGATCGATTTAACTGCCCTAGCATATGGCACGAATGTCTGAAACTCGGTCATTTCGAGGACGGTTTGCAAACCGTAATGTTTACTTTGGTACGACTTTGGCGCCCGACTTGGGTTTACTACTTGGGTTCAGTCGGTCAGACATGGAATTTCGGGAAATTGTGACGAGGATTACAGGACAAGAACAACATTGAAAAGGATTATAAAGGTTGCAATTTAATGTAGGCTTATCCAACCTCTAAAATCTACAGACAATTGGAATGTTTTCAAATGTTTACCGACTGTCTATGGTAAATTGGTAGCAACATGATTTTGTCATCAGTCGAACTAAATCTCAATGAAAATTCCATAGAATCTCTCTCTTGTACTTCAAATTGGTTTTCGATTGGTTGATGGCGATGTAAGTACACATCGGAAGTGAAAAATCCGATTTCAGAGGTTGGTTCTAAAAATAGTGCACCAAAATTGCAACAGTCGATCCACTCGCCAATACACTCACAAGACCACCGACGAAACTCATGACGGAGACCGTAGCGGGACGATACCGTTCCACAACAAATCCGTTTTCTTTCCAATATTCGTTTAAAACAATTCCCGACCAATAGTTCGCCTTGCCAATCCGCCGCGGTTTGCTTGTCGGTCGATACTGTGGCAGTGGCTCGGACGAATGGGTGGGAAGCGCGGGGGCGTCTGGTGGTCATTAAACTTGAGACACCGGCGAACGGAATCTCGTGTGCGCACGCGAGCCCGGGGCCAAGCTTCGCGAGACACTTCAAAGCGTCTTAGCCGCCTCGCACATACAGACATACCCTCTCGTGGAGCAGAGGGGAGCGCGCATATAGCGCGGCGCCTTAAGACGCAAGTAACCGAACCCACCCACCCCCTTCTCTGCCACCCTCCCCCGCCGCCAGTGGTGCGATAATGTGTGCAATTTATTGTTAGTGTTGTGTTGCGTTGCGCCCCGTGAAATACTTGCCATTAGAGACGGTTTAATTGATCGATTTTTTTTCCTCCCCGTACGGCCTCTTCCTCGGACCCGGTATGCCACTCACCTCGTCTACTCTACGTCACTCGGTCGGGTTCATAACAAACGAACCGCCAACACACGAACCGTGGTGGTTGTCTGGCGCAGGAAGATTGGCACAGCGCCGTCGTTCAGAGGCATGCCTCCGGTTGTTATTGAATTATGGTGGCGTGGAGAGGGGTGCGGGGTGGGTGGGGGGTTGGATTCCTCCCCTGCAGGGTCCAGCACAACCAAACCGACCACTTAACAGCTCAACACGTTTAAATATTGATCACCAACTGGCTGCAGAGTCTCGATCGGGTTGTACGATTCCGTGAGCCTCTGGTGTGTGTGTGTAACTTAATTTTTGACAATTAGTTGAGCCCGCGTCCCACTTGAATGCACCCGTGCAACCGGCCCCATGAGCTCCTTGCGGCGCACGTCTTCTGACGAGTAACCGACGAAGAAAAAGGAAACCAAAACCAACTGCGCGACTTGGCTGCGGACAGCAAAAGATAAAAGGAACCCGACCGACCCGACAGCATGGAAAATGGAAAACGAATCCCATGGTGCGAAACTAATTATCCATAATTTAGCGCTTGTTTCCGCGGGGCGTGTGTGATGTGTTGGCGAGTCGGTGGTTTACCAGTTTGCCGAGGGTTTGGTACTTACATAATTTTCAGCCCACTGCCAAACCGCATAGTCCCTGTCGAGTCTGAACGGATAGTCCCTTTCGAGTCTGCCTAGACCTAGAACATTTGACCTATACTTTGACAGTTTTTGGGAAGGCTGTAGTTCAACTTTTATATTTTTTTTTTAAATTCTGATATATTGAAGTCACAACCCAACGAATCTCAAAATCTTAATATTTGTTTTGTTTACTTTCATTTCAGGTAAGGCACAAAACTTCTGTACCGCACCCGGTCGCATCATAGAAGATGACCTCACACCCGATCATACATGGAATGTTTCATTTTGTAATCGACGCCGACAGTCTTAAATTTTCTTGATAAAAGTTGGAATAATATAACTTCCCGCGCCGTCATCCCATCGCACGAACGCCAACTGCTATCTCAACGATTGCTTTCGTTTCCTCCCGAAAAAGCGTCCACTGAAGCGTGTGAGACCGTAACCGAAGCCGCCAGGCTCGGATTTTCGGCGGCACGTCGGATTGCGGCATAATCAGCTCTTAAGTGAGTTCAAACTCCTCATGCAGTTCAACGTCCGATTTTGGTTGTCCGTATTCGGTGGCGCGTCCCGGCGCAACAAATTATCTGTCGTCGGGCTGAGTGCGCCGGTTAAAGCTGCTGAGGAGAAAAACCACACAAAAATAACATTTCCCGTTCGGGTGATCTTACGGCGGGGTGCGTACGGCGTATCGAGCGGATGGTCCGAATTCATCAAAGCCGCCCTCCACAAACCGGGGATTAGTCCATTACCCGGTTCTTCCTGTGTGTTGTTGGTCTCCGCGCGTCTCTCCATTCGGACTCCCTCGATGGACAGTTCCCGGGCGACGTAATCCTTCTTTTGGATAGCGGCGGCATCACAATCTTCATATATATAAGTTAATGACGTTTATTGTCGTTCGAATGGGCGAGTGGCGAACGAGAAGCGGTGCGAAGCGATGCAAAGCTCGGTCTCCTGAGAGACCGGCCCCGGAACCTCCTTGGTCGATGGGTGGCCAACCCGGGATGGTGTCGTTGCGCACACCGAGCCAACCTCCGCATCCAAAGGCGGCGAACGACTGTTTTATTGTTATTATCTTAAATCGGTTTCTCCATTCCCTTCTTCGGATTCTCGCTTTTCTCTCTGTGTCTCCCGACTTCCCTGTCCTCGGTTGACCGTGCAGAAGACGTTGGACTCCAAGAAGGGCACCGACGAAGGGCATTTCGGGCTCTCTCGTCAACGCGCTCTGTTGGTGGCTGCACCAGCGTTGACGGTCGTCGCGATGCAGCAATGAAGCGGGAAATTGAAGAGAATTTTAATTGATTACCGTTAATTAAAACCCTCACGGTCTGGCCGCGGTGCGCCCGTTTCTATTTCATCCTTCCATTACAAGGGTACAACAAACGGTGCGGAGAAACCCGACGAGAACCAGCCAGGACTTTGCGGTTTTTTTTTTTGTAAAAGTTTTTCACTCGCCACACTCAGCATCTTTTTATCTGTGTGTATGTTTGTGCCGTCATTATCTTTTCGGGGTCCAGGTCGTAAAAGTGTAGGCACCGTGTCCTCGGAGGTTCGGATGCTTTTTCGGTGGTGCCTGATGAGTGACGTGCGCGGGAGGAGGGTTTTTATGTTCCGAATTTAAGTGTTAGGGGTCCAAAAAATGTCCTGCACAGCGCGTTATAGAATCCGAAGCCGAAGAAAAAAATAACAACACCGATAACAAACCACAGAAGAGAGTTTTAAAAGAGTGCTAAAAAATCCAACAAACCACCGACGATGATGCATGGCGTGGTCTTGTCTTGGAGAACGGACCTGGTCCTAAATGGAAGCTGGTCCATAAAATCGGGGAAAACAAACGAATTGTTAGGTTAGCACTTTACTTTTACGGGAAAAGGTTTGCCGTATCTTTTCCCTTCCTTTCTATTCCTTCTTGTCGCGATGTGGCCTTCCTGTTCTATTCCCTTTGGAATTTCTGCATCAAAACTGAACAGGCTTTTCTATTGATCTTCGGATCGTGGTTGAATTTCTGGAAATGACACTATTGGTTGCAGCGAGAAAGGAAACAATCGTCGTACGTACACGTTCTGTTTGCTTCGCTCGTGAAATAGAGGTGTGCAAATAGTAGCGTCTCCAAACATATCGCTCGGAGTGGCCATGTATGTTCCCACTTGCATATGTCGTTCACAAGCCGCTAGAGCTTCGCCGGTTGTCCTATCGGGATCTATTTTAAATAAATATTCCCTTATTTGGTATGCTTTCGCTGAGCTCAAATATATGCACACGTGACGATATGTGGTGCTTCTTCTCCTGCTTCAATTGGTGCACGTACTTCAGCATGTGTTTGGATGTGGAAAAATGCATTTTATTCCACGGGATTGGTTGCAATTATGGAAGTGCTCATGGCGCAGTGGAAGCGCGAGAGTACACAACGCTGGAGGTCGTGGGTTCGATGCTTGAATTTGAGATGGTACCGTCCAAAAAACAGTCCCAGTAACTCTCCTCGAAGAACGGTCAAGTTCCCACTAGTGATGTCGTGTGATTTATGAAGATGATGTCCGCAATGGTTGAGTTCTTCCGACTACGACTGGTATTATTGAATTTTATCGTCTAGAATACATTCTGCTAGACCTGTTACCCTGTTCTGGGAATTGAATTGACGCTTTATGAGTGCATGAGGTCAAATCACAGGCAAGTCCACCTGCAGACACGAACTTCACATAAGTCGATCCATCATTTTCCTTTGGTACCAAACATCAAACCCAGTGCGGTCCAGATATGAGAGCTATATGGAGTCTTTAAAGATCAAATGCTCGACGGCGCAGTATACAAGTAGAAGTTCGCCTCCAATTTCTATATCACAAACTCGCCCTATCGATGGACCTTTTACTTCGCGATATTTGCTGATCCCAACCGATCGGTGAAACATGGAGATAGTTGACGGTGATCGCGATTTAACGTTTTCTATTTCGCTGGCTTTGTTCGGTTTTGTCATCTCATTCGGTTCACTCTCTGAACTGAAGCCGAGTCTCGATCGATCTCGAACGCGTGCGATCGAGTTTCGTGAAGGGGGTTGACTGGGAAAGACGAAAGGTACCTTCCTTCCATCCGTGCACCTTTTCCTACCCTTGAAGGTTAAGGCTCTTCCATACCACCCCGGCCAGCATCCGTCGCCCTTCCAGCTCGCTCCGGATCCGGATCTCTCCCGCCGATCACCGTCGTTTGATCAATGCCATCATCTGCCCGCGGAGCAGCGCAATAAAGGCATCTGCCGTCCACCAGCGGCGCGGTGTCGGCTTCGCGGCTTCTCTTTCTCTCTTTCTCACTCACTTACCTACACATACGTGCGGCCACAGCATCTCCAGCATTCCGCGGTGGAAAAGGTATGTAGCCAGCCAGCTTCATAGCTTCACTTTGATTGCACACCGTGCCCCGTTCGGCTCTCCGATCCCTTTTTTCCGAAGGTTTTCTGGAGGTGGCGGCCTCCCCAGCTCCTTACCCTCCCTCCCACGCCTTTTGCTCTTGCTTTTCCCGCTCGATCGACATCGATCGATTCCCCGTCTCTGCCTCTCTCTCTCTCTTTCTCTCTTCCACCGAGGGGCGAGTCCGCGATCGTAAAAGCGGCTCTGTGTATGCCAGCCGCTCTTTAATGTCTTTTCGCATCGTACCGCCACGGCCGCGGGATTCTTGTTTTTCTTGTTTTCTATCGTTTCCCTCGAACCCCGGCGGGCGGGCGGTACGGCTTTTAACTTTTCTTATTCTTCTTCTTTATCGGATGACGCGGAGGTAAATACACACACATACTCTGGTGGAGTCTGTGGTTTCTGTTACCACCGCGAGTATTCGATCCTCCGGAATGAAAAAGCGCATCGGTGGTTTGCCCTTTTTTTCCGAGGTGGTTTAATTTTATTTATTTTTCCTATTCCGCCTCGTTGAGTTTGCCCGCTTGTTCTTCACACATATGTGTGGGTGTGTTGTTGTTGTTGTTGTTTTTTTCTGTTCATTTTAATTCACGATTTTTATGATCGAATAACGCAGCGCGCATCTCGTCCGACCGTTTTGAGCAGCTGCTGATCTTCGGCGAAAAACAACATACGCCGTGGCTTAGTGAGGAACTTACGCATCTGCTCGAAATTCTCATCATCCGAATTCGCGCAGTTTAAGCGTGATTTTGAGTTTAAACACTTTTTGTACTGTTGTGTGACGATCAAACGATACTCACTAAACTGTTTCAAAAGCCCTAACAATTTTCATTTCCTTCCTGCCTCTCTCTCTCCAGAATCGTTTGGTGAAGATTTGATGGGAAACTTAGATAGGAAATTAATTTACCTCCAAACAGGTAAAATGTTCAATCTTTACCCATTTCGCCATGGGTATAACGGCTCTTGCCGTGAAACTCTTCTCACGAAATCGTTGGGTATGTGAAATGAGTTCGAAGCGGCGGACCTGTGTCGCCCGGCATTCATTTACCATTTTCCATTTCTGCCAATTCGTTACGGTTACGGGTTTGCCTTTGGTTTCGGTTTCGGTTTTCACTAATTACCGCCTTTCTCACATCGGATGGAAAATGTCGGTTCGATGCGAAAGAAGCGGCAGGCACAGCACCGTTCGAACGATCTTTTGAGACCCTGGTTTTTGTGTCTAACGGGGCCGAAAACCCCTGATGGGATTAGGTTTTCTTTAGCCTGCAGATCAATCGCTTCTTCGAGTGGAGATGTGTTTTTTCTCGTCTCACAATTTTCTTCTGGCGTGCAGCCCGGGCCAGTGAAAACTAATCGAAGATGATCTTTCCGGGTTTTTTTTGTTTCATATCGAACCTCGCAATTGGTTGTTATTTATCGTTAGTTTGGGTGGCTTTTTGTAAGAATTTAATTTTTTCTGGAATATCTTTGTTTCTTCTGCTCTTCCTATTCTACTATTTTTTAACTTTTATTTTTAACACTGCAGGGCAAATCGTTTTTACGAATTTATCTTCTTTTAAAACTATCTTTTTGTACGTTTATTTTTCATTCCAATGGGCAAGTTTGTTTCGACAAAAACGGATTTGGATACAAACGACGCCGTGCAGCTCCTGGGCAAAGATATCTTCTCATCTACGCGCCCGGGAGCGCTGTGTTGGTCGTTAATTTTTCCTAACGACTTCCTCTCACCAGCGAGCGGCTCCGGTTTGGGTACATTTTTCATCGCCGATCCCTTCCCGGATGGATGGATGCGAACGAGCGCGAGCATGCCGAGACCAAGGTCCCGTACCCGTCGTCGGCCCGATCCGTTGTCCCGAATGCAACTGCACTTTTTGGGCCGGAAACGGAGAATGGTTCCATTCACCCCGATCACCTCGGCCGGAATGGTTCTGGTTTTCATCCGACACCGGGGTTGAGATTTTCCTAAAAACAACGGTTTTGTTGCGTAACACACCGTGCACAAAACTGAAAACTTCCCAAATTTCCACAACGGGAGTTTTATCTGCCGCCCTAGGAGGTGGTGGTTGGGACGCGGGGCGGATGAACACTTTTGCCTCTACAAAATACTTTCCTGTCCCATTCTATGCCATTCGGCGCGCTCGTGGGGGAAATCATAAATTCTTCCCCAAAAAGGCGTGGTGTTCTATTTCGAACGCGGGGACCGGCTTAGAGTCTCTTTTAACCCGAAAATTGTTTCCAGTAGCGACGCATGTGTGGCATAAACTGTACGATTTATGATCAAACAGCAGCATCTTCCCCGCTATTTCGCCACCGAGAGAGCGGACCACTTGGAATTGTTTTCGGTCCCGGCGTTACGGTTTCCGTTGGACACTCTTGAAAACCGAGGAGGGAGAAGAAATAAGAAGAACTCCACACTTACGTGGAGTTTGCCCCTGTTTTTTCGGCCACTATATCATGCTGGAACGACGCACCTCGCGCAGCGGGGCTGCTGTTTCAAGATAAAGTTTTTCCAAACGTGGCAACCCTGGTGTTGTTCGGTCCGTTTGCGCTAGTTTTGCGCGATTCTGGGTCTCCAAAGGGAACGACACGAAGCACGCAACACACACGCGGTGGCTCCCTGTTCGATAGGATGCTTCTGTTGGCTACTTCAAGTGGCAAGGCGGCTTTTCCTTTGCACAACAGAAAAAAACCTAAATCGGTTTGGGGTTTGTGAAGCATAGTTTTGCGACGAAAATTGTTCGGAACCACCAGCTGCTGCACGACATTTACTTGGGAGGACGGGAGTCAGCAAATGTTGGCATGTCTTTGCTACTGCAGCTGCTGCTGCTGCTGCTGCTGTTGCCCGCAGAGAATGCAGACATTTGCACGTTCAGGGTACTGCACTTCATCATCCGCAGCGAACAGCTGTCCATACGCAACCTACGGTACCGCGCCTGCCGATCGGTGACACGAAAAACGCATTAAAAACCAGTGCAAGAATTCGCTCGTAAACGTTGCGGTCATCGTAGTGGGCCTTCTTGGGTTGTGCATCGTGGTAGGGTTGTACACATACACCCGCCCCAGGGGGTATACGACGTTAGTGAGTGAAGATTTTTACATGTGCGTTACTACTTGGCCTACTGTTGTGAGGTTCGGTTACCATAAACCCTTATACAGCGAGACGGCTCTATTGGGCATAGATCAGAGGTCGGTAAAAGGTTCGGCTCGACAGAACATCTTAGGAGGACTCAATGAAAAACATAAAAAAGCTATGCAATAACTGTTTGAATAAGTTCATTTTCCAAGCGATATTCAAATGTCGAATCGTATCATTAAATCTTCATAGCACAAATTTCATCGAACAATTTTCAAAAAGGCAGAATACTGCAACCTTGGATTTTCAGTAAGGGCTTAATTCCAATACATTAGGAACAAACCTGTGAATGTTAAAGTATATTTGAATAAAACAAATCAAATATGTAGGAGGTATGTTATATAAGCCCAACCAATAAAAAAGCATTGTGTCAGAATGATGTGAAAATAAGTTAAAAACAATTACATAGAATAGTCTTTCTTATTTTACTTTTGTATATGATTTTCCGAATCGGAAAAATATAATTCGCTATAACCCTGTGGTTTTGGCTTATTGGTCTACGATTTAGCTGCATTTGAGAAATGTGTGCCGACCCCTGGTGTAGGAACTGTCGAAGGTTTACAACCTACCATCGCAAGCCTCTAGCTTTGAGAAATAAATAAAAACATGCTCCCCATCGCCGGATGTTAAACTCTGCTTGCACTTGTAAGCTACGGTAGCGCTATGCGAATACCGGTGGATGATGCAGCTTCACTCTCGCCAGGTTCTAGAAATAAATCATTTCCCAGCCGGAAGGCAAACAATCAAGTCGCTCCCCCCCTGCACCATGCGATAGTCACCACCAGGTAATTATATCAATTGCACTTCGCGTAATGGCCACGGAAGCAGCGCGTTCACCCAGCAAAACACGAACCAACATCTCAATTAGCCACACCTCATTGCGGTGTAATGTAGGGCCCGTTGCAAATCGTTTCTTGCGGACTCCGCCGTGGCCCATGTGGTCTTCACTTGCCACAACCGGTGTTCGGCCGACATTCGATACACCTGTTTTGGTTTTTTGCTCCCCATTTTTTTCCCGCTGGGCAAATGTCCGGCCGGCTGAAGAGATCCCCGGGTCGTGGCTCGAGAAAGCGCTGCTCCGTAACGGGCCTTGCACCGGTTGCCGCCGGATGTACACCGCCGGAATGGTACGATAAAGTGTGGCAGTGATCGGGACCATCGACATTGCTGCGATAACACACACCCCCCTTTTTGATAGTGGCGATGTGACCAGCCGCTAGTGTTGAGAAACTTCTGCCGGACCATCGATCTATTCGCTCCATTGCGGGATAGCAAATTAATAGACATCTTTTTGGGGCGCCTTGGGCCTGGAGGGGATGGAAGGTTAGGTGTTTGTGTAATTGCTGCGAGCGTCTGGCGGCTCGAGACGACATCGTAGCGGACGGGAAAATGTTTGATATGAACGTCTGGAGGCGCTGTGAGCGTCTATAATTTATTACTGCCAGTGAAGCAGGCCAGGGTGGGGAGACAAGAGGTACCAATACAAGACGGTCGTCCCGAAAAGTACAGATAAACTCGAAAAGGGTGCTGAGATCTACAACCACCGATTGCAACATTCTTACCAACTCGGTTAATAATAGGTCTGTGGGCAAGGGAGTTGCAAAACAGAAGGTGACTACAGGCGGTAGTAGAAGGAGCGGGCGGGTGGATCTGTCGCCAGGGCGGCACAGATCATTAGCTCCAAAGCTGTAACGAAGGGTTGTAATTAAATTATTTGCATAAACCCAGACGCTTTCATGTGTTTAGTTTTTTTCTTTTTCGGTACGTCTGTAGTCGCTAGTCGCCCAACAACAACATGCTGTTACGTGTTCATAACTAACACCCGGGACCGGTGGCGGTGCCTTTCGCATGCAGGACGGCCGTACATGTAATCTTATTAGGGACCAATTATTGGCGCGGACATCCGGGCCCGGCCACGCCACGGCCCAGCGTGATATCCTCCCCAGCCCTTGGCGTGCCTACGCTAATTGAATGAAATGACCTCCTTGGCGTTCTCGCGACGGAAATGCGAATGAGTTCAAACCCCACCCTCCGTAGTCCATCCCCCGGCCGGGAAGACGGCTTATCTTAACCTTCATTTCGTAATGAAGCATAAATGAGTCTGGGACCCGGTATTACGGATCTCTTACGGTGGTCTCGGTTTCTCCTAGGTCTCGGCGAGTTCTGTGGTGTTCCAGCTGTGCACTCCCACGGTGGGGATGGATATCCACAGCCGCCACGAGGTAGAAACTGGTGGGTTTTAACGTTGGCCGATTCGTTCGACGATCTCTCGACGTGGTGCAAAGTCCATTAATCGATATCTGTCAGCACCATGGCACATCCCCCCGACGAGTGCTCCCGCAGGAGGTGGTCGAATTTATCGAGAGTCCAGACCTCTGCACCACCGACCACTTGCCATCAACCATCATTCGTTCCACCGTGGCCAATCTTTCGTTTGGTCAATCTCGAACGCAAAATTCCTGAGCGTTTCCTAGCGTTTGCCACGCCACCATACCACTTGGGAAACTCTCGTACCGGAGCGTCACGGCACGTTCTCGAAAGGATATCCAGGGGATTTGGGTGTCTTCCGGCTGCACAAAGTCACGGTTGGGAAATTTATGGCTCTCAACACGTTTTCCCTCCGTTCGTTGCTTCGAATCGATGGTTTGTGCCATTCTGTGTGAGGAGCTGTGAATAAACGACTCGTTTGGGTCGAGTGTTTGAACTACGGTCTCTCTGGCTAACGGAAGGTTTTCGAAAACTTCCACCATCCCCTTTTTTTTTCGATGGCCAACTTTTCCATCTGGAGCAGAACGAAAAAGGATCTTACACCGTGGTAAAAGTCGGGCAAGTGGAAGCCATATAAAAGCTGATAGCCCAGCCATCTGGACTATTGGACCCCGGCCGGGGTGCGAAACCTGTGCAGCTTTTATGTGGCGCGTACAACAACATCGGTAGCAAGTAGCCCCGCCGAACTGATAGAACTCATCCATCAAACTACTCGGGCGATGTTTTGTCGAGTGCAGGCAGCCTTTCTCCGTATGCCTTTCTCGTTCGAGCTGTACGAAGGACTGTTCCTATCGGGGGAACCAATTGGGACGACGATGGATCGAAAGCCGGATGCCTGTGGTGCTCGGCCGAAACATGATTTTACACACAGAACGACAACGAGTCGATCGTATGCATTACTGCAAGCAAACGTGTCGGAAGATTTACGGTCCTATTCAGATGAACGAGTTTCATGAAAATGTGCACATAGCGAATGGACTGCGTTGAGAGCCCACCCGATGTTTACTGCACTTCGTGGGCGGTCTGTGTCTTCTGTAGAACGCTTCGACTGTTAGGAGTCTGCATTTCTTTTACATAAACACACACCCGGTTGGCGGTGGAGATTTAAAGGACATTTTCTCAAACAAACAATAAGTTTGATAAAATTAGGACCTTTGGTTTTTAGAATGCATAATAAAATTTACGGAATTCTAAATATCAAATTTGTTGAACTATTATGTGCCAAAAATAGGCAAGCCTAATGATGGTGTCCAGGCACTGATTCGAAACTCATCGCCCTTTCATCGAAGCCTTATCTCCACTTAGGATGGAGTGTGAAAGCTTCCCCAAGGATGGTTTTTCCGAGCTATCATTTACCCGCCGGTGGCCAATTGTGGGGATTATCGACAAAGGCGTGTTGATTTGCTGACTGTCGCCCGTGTGCTTTTTGACTGTTGGTGTGTGTGTGTGTGTGTGTGTGTGTGCTAGGGCCCAGGGCATATAGCCAGGTCATCCGGAAAGTGAGGGGATTACACGCTCGAGGGCATGATTTCCTATCGACATGATTGGAAAGTCGGAGCGCATCTCATCCTCTTCGGTTGACAATGTACCGGCTTGCGAGTGAAGTACGGTTCCACCCAATTCCAGGCTGCAGGATATTCACCGGAACGTGAAGGAAACCGTGTAGATAGCGCTTCGTTTGTTGGGATGGTTCGTCCCACTGAATGTTGAACCGGTAACAATGGAGTACCAAAAGGAAACAGACAAGGGTATCAGCTCGTTCTGTTTCGGATCGTTGGTAAAACGAAAACCGACCGAAAGGACCGACTGTTGGGTGCTATCCAACAGGAAGGGAATTAGGTCGTTGGTATGGATTTCATCGAAAATCGATTAGTTCGTTGGTTCCGCAGACCACGTTTTCTCTCACGCTCTTTCTCTCCTCGTGAATAAGCACATCCTGAAACATCCTCCTTGGCAGCCAGTAACCAACACGGTTTACATTTCTTCATACTCTAACAATCACTCGTCCCCAACTGCTTACTCCCTCGGTCAAAGGGTCTGCTTTCAGACTAAAGGTCGATTCGTTCCAGCAAGCTTGGTGCCATCAGTGCGTAGCTAATGCGCTCTCAGTCATTGACAAAAAAGGAATTAGCCGAAGGAAGGAGGACGATTCGTCCTCGTCCGACAAGGAGTGCAGGGATGGATAGCAACAATGCACATACAGCGGCAATGCATTGACCATAGCCGAAGGTCGCGCAGGGTTAGGCATGGATTTGAGGGTACAATTACCATCATCGTGCCCCTGGTACTGGGAACATCGTGGGTGTGCGTGCTGATGAACCCCGGAAAAAGCGGAGGTTCGTCCATTCAGGCGCTGGGATATGGACCGGGTGGGGAAAACCCTCAACGCTGCAGGGATCGATGGTGAGTTGCGGGATGGAAATGCACATTATCTCCGGAATAATCCGTACATCCGCCTCGGTAGGGATCAGACCTACTGCAATACCATGCCGACCATTTTCTTACGCCTAAACAAGTAGTGCTGAGTTGTTCGGTGGCAGAAATACCATGAGAGAATCATTGTTCGTCTTCTTCTTCTTCTCTGGCCCGCTCATAGTTGAGCACGTCGTGCTGACATGGCCTGGTCATTGTTCGTACGGTGAAAATATTCGAAGAGGGCATCCTTCCTACCTAACACTAATATGCGGTAACTGCAAATAGTTGGTGTACCAGATAATTCATTACACTCTGCAAAGGTGCCTTCTGGTAGTACATGCTTTCAAGACTCGTTTACATACAAGACTTGCTTAAGATGATTAGTCTTCACTATCCCTAGATGTCCTATGATAGTAAATAGAGCTTTACATTGTGCGCCAACAGTAGTTCCTGAAATATTATACCTTAGAATCCATGCTTTCAATGATTATGTGCGTCAAATACGCACTCCTGCTATTCCTAAGCCTCCCTGAATGTGACATCTAGTGGTGCTACGTGGTTTGATTGCCAACAACCCGCTCCCGAGTTGGCTATACGCCAGTCTGTGTCCATCCTAACCGTAAGTCTTGAATAATCTTCCATTGTGGATTGCTTTTGTCTTCCATCCACCGGCTAAAGGTATAACTCCTTCCGAGTGCTCTATCACCGGTGCTTTTGTTCTGTCCCGCACTGTCCCGTTATTGTGGCTTGTTTTTTTTGTATTTTCTCGATCGATTTCTCCAACCCCCAGTCCAGGAGGCGCTCCCCCAATGTAACGCCACGTGGTGCCGACATCACCGAAACGCCAAGTCGCCACTAGGGACCTGTTCGCGTTCGCGAGACTCGTGTACCTTCTGGACGACGGTAGAGATTTCGTTTTCCCCCGTTTTCTTTTGACTCACAACAACCCTCTTCAGTGTGGCACACGGTTGACGGAACTCAACCTTCAGTACCACCGTCACCGTTTTCTAGCCTCTCGACTTCTGCGTGCATCGCCTTCCCTCTTCGGTTGAGTTCGACAGTGATGGAAATGTAATTACGAACTCTGAACGGTAAATAAACCCCCGGGGAGGGACTCTCTGTTTTCGAGCTGTGGGCCTCCGGTAATTGTTGGGCCGTAGCATGAGACACTCCACTACCAAAGGTCCAACGACGACGTCGTATTGCCGTTGATTGAGTTTCTACTATTTTTCCCCACCGTCGACTTCGAGAGGCGTGAGTCCTCGTGTCAATGTTCCCTAGGAGCGGACGATGAAGTCCTACGGAGCTAGCGTTATTGGAGCGCCCGCCCAGCATCGTACGGAAAATGGTGCCAATACTGATTGAACACAACTTCCTCCTGTGCCGAAGGTTGGTAGGAAGTCCGAAGTCTCTCATGTGGAACGAGACGACGTGTCATGTGCACAAAAGGCCCGCGTCTCACTTGATGATCGGATCCTAGTGGTTGGTTTCGTTGATTACAGGAGAGCTCTCCGTGCGTCCGTTGTTAAAATAACTGGTTCAATAAAACGCTTCAGCATGGTGGAGGATAAACTTTACCAAACTCCTCTCCGGCGTGCTCGGAATGGATATAGTAATACTATTCTTCCCTCGGGAAACAAGCTAAGTGCATTTCCAGACGATCCGAGGAGCATCATCGGGAAGGGATCGGCCAGGCCCAAGGCGTAGAGTTACGTGTTTGAACGCGAGCACCGTAGAGCCTCATCATTCCAATTTCTCAATAAACCAACGCCAAATGTCTTCTGTGAAAGAAAAAGTGAGAAAGTAGTAGAAAGACTCGGCAGGGAACACAAGCCGTTGTGAGGGAAGCTTTGGAACCGCCACCACTGCGCGGCTTCAGTGGAAGAGAAAGCAAGTGTGGCAGGTCCATCATTATTCCCTAGGGCTTTTGCTCGAAAGTTCAGCCTCACCGTAAGGCCGATCGTAGCATGACTTACATAATAATTACATAAACCAACCAGGGTGCGGCTAGTGGGTCCTGCGGTGTGGTGTCTCTGGTGTACGAGGGTCAAGCCGCCCAATATCCATTCCCCCCTTGCTGCAACACACGAAATAGTGACGACGTGGAGTACGTGATGGAGGTCGATTGTGCTCTGTAAAGTCTCGAGACCGTCGAGGAATCTTCCAATCAACTGGGAATGCCTTAGGATATTGTTCGATCAAAGTTTTCAGGAATACAACCATAATCTACAATACCCGCAATACGCTGAATTATTTTGTGGTTTGGCGTATCGAACAATCAGGATTTAATAATTTATGTCACTGCAGTATAGCTACAGGATTTCTGGCTGCCAGAAAAAATAAAGGCTATTAAAATTCCAATCAAACCAATTCGATATATTTGAACAAAATTGAAACGCACTATCGAACATCTGTTGCCGAATGTAATGTGCCGTCGATGGGAGATTGTAAATTTACCATTTTCTTAGCTTTGGTTTCGGCTGCAAAAGCATCTTCGACTTGCAGTCCAGCTTTTTTCTTCCTGTCTTCCAGCGCAGGCACACTTTAGTTGTGCCACGTTTCTGTATTGACCTGACCTCCTTTTTAGGGCACCCTAGGCTTGTTATGGTAATTCCGGGTCCTGTGTTCTCTGCCCATCATCGAGTGTGCTGTGTCCTGGACTGGCTGCATACGTCCGGGCGCTCAAAAGAGAAGGAAAAAACGTCCGCTGGATATCCCGCAGCAAACCACCAGGCAGCATATTCCCGGCGATGGCACACATTCTACATTAGTATTCACATTGCCGCGCGCGTCGTCGTTGCCGGAAGAAACGGAGAAGAAAAGAGCCTTTTCCTTCTCGCAGGCTCCCCGGGGAGGGAAGAGGCTGTTTTCTCTTCCTCACCGAGCTGTCCTCCTAGTCACGGAGGATGCGGAGGATTTCTCTCTGTTTTTCCCACCTTCACGTGATTCCCCTTCGGTGTGTCCTTTTCCTCGAAACCCGGGACTTCGGGCCTTCGGTGCGCCAGGACATTTCGTATGCAAAGCGCATTCGTTATTGGATCGTTTTGCATAATTCATTTTAGCTTTCCGGAAGTCGGCCTGGCGGACTTTCTGTGGAGTCCTTCGTCATCGTTTCGGTGCCGTCTCCGTCGTCGTCGTGTTGTTTTGCGACGGGCTTTCAAAAGCTTCCCTCCCGAGTGGAAACGATATGCCTCATCAAAATGCTCGAAGAAAGACGAAAAATAAAATGAACAGTCTTAACCTGAAAACAGTGAGGAAGAGGATAATCATGTTCTGTGAATTTCTGTAGGAGAAAACACTATTATGCTGTCCCATCATATACATAAATGCCACGAAGCGGGGCTTCTTCCTTTGGGTTGGGTTTAAAAAAATTAAAATGCGCTTTAACATTGTTTCCGCGTGTGTATTAACATAATGTATTTTCTCTTTCCGTTGCAGGTAAGCCGACGAAGGCAAATTTGTACCAACCGTCGTTACGCCCTAGATGTATCTCCTCGGAAGCTGGAAAAATACTCCCAATCATACTTTAGTACATACTTGCCGAAATTCCACGGCTTTGTGCCAACGCATGTGTAACAAGGTAAATCGTGCATTCCTAACTGTGGAGAGTTCATCGAAAAATTGTTCAATGGATCATGAATGCCAATTTTTCCATCCACTTCGTCTGGCCTGAAGGGTCAGACTGACTACAAGTGTGGTTGGCGATAGTTGGCGAACCGAAATTACCATTCCAGAATGCATTTCGATTCATTTCATGTGAGCCTTTTTGCACATTCCGTTACACATTTCGGAGTTTTAATGGCACACCCGGATGAAAATCGGCAGCCGGAAATTGAATTTTATCACGCTTGTTCGATTTATCCTCGGGCAGACAGACAGATACACAATCGCACACCCGTGCGGCCCTTGTGTCCTGATTCCGATTTTTAAGCTCCGATTGTGTTGCACTACCAGGCGGCAACTAGCAGCTGGTTGAGGTCGCCCTTTACCTCGCTCATCCGCGCAAACCATTTCATTCTGCTGTCTGCTGATTGCAATCAAACCGCCCGGATGCATTAGCGGATTGTCACTGCGATGTAAAGTCGCACAAAAACGCAACACAATCCACCGACAATCACAACGAGCATAAATATAAAATAAACCGGTGTGGGTTCGATTCTCTTGCCCCATCGTTGGTGATAATACAGTTGGCCTGGGGGCAGCTTTTCTGGATTTCGATTTTCCCTTCGATTGGCGTTTTTCCGATGTTCGAATAACTCGTGACACCGCGGGGTGGGAAATGGGGAACGAATAAAAAATATGGAATTTCACTGGCTCGCGATCGCGCAGAAAATGCCCATTTTTTTTTTTTGTTGGTGTGGAAAATCGATCGAGCATTTCCAACAAGGCTTTCCATTTAATTTCCGGAATATGTTCGATGCGGCAAAAGGAAGATTTATCAGTGAATCGAAATGGAAAAATGTTAGCTTTCGCTCCCATGGGAAATATGTGTTGGTGTGTGTGTGTGTATGTGTGTGAACGAGAGTGATTGAATTTATCTCTGTTTTTTGCTCCTACTCCTCCCCGAGGAGACATTTTCAGCAACAGAAATAATGGTTCGAACAGTGACTGTGTGAAAGCGCGCCGGATGGCACGAGAAATTGAAAAAGTAAAATTTGTTCCATTACCCACAAGCTGAAAATGGAGTTTTTCAATTTATCTCGATTATCTATCTCGTTCTCGATGCTGCCCGTGAGGAAAAAGGGGGGTTTCCTCTAATGCACTATTCATTGCAAAACCTCGATGGACAGATAGTTATTTAATGTTTCAGTTACTTTGATTCGATATGGAATTGCGAACCATCTGTGAATGGATGGTTTATCCATCGGACATGGACACGGCTTTGTTTCGCTGTTTGATGTGTGATATTTTAATTCACACACTCTCGTCATTCTTAATTAATTAAGCGAACGTTTGCTGATGAACGAATTCCACCGTTTTGTAGGTGTGAAAGGGGAATGAGATTTAATTATCATAACTTAATCGCACTGAATTTGTTACGATGTACTTTTTATGTTTTGAACCTAGGGAAAGAGTTATTCTATTACTTTTTGATTATTGGTACAGTTGGGAATTTTCCATTTTTTTTAATTTTATTTTGAAAAGAAAAAGATTCTAAATCTTCCCAACAACTTTTTCCCGTGCACGTTTCAATTACGTACTGATGTCAGGTTCAGCTTTTTCAAATCATTTACTTTGCCCGCATCTCTTTCGTCCCGGTTTGTTTTTTGTTTTTCTTTTTTTTTTTGTTGGGGATCATGCTGCGTCTCGGTATCTCATTAATCAAACTCCAGTTACCATTCTCGACTTCCGTTCCGACATCCGGTGACAAAACGGTGACGCAACGGTCCCTTCCGTGGGCCCCGGAGATCACCGTGCGATGATTACCGTAAAGGAGGTTGGCGGCCCAAGAAAAAAATCCCCCCGCACACAACGCACAAAATGAAGAAAGAATGATTGATTATGATTTTATTTAATCACTGTCTTCGGAGCAAATGACAGATGTCAGTAGTGGGGTGGGAAGGATGGAACGGAATAAAAGGCAATGGGCTAAGAAAACACGACGACAAGATCTCGGACAATGGCGGTCGATTTTCCCATTACCTTTTCTTGCTATGCTGTGTGTGTGTTTTTTTTAAATTTCCTCTTCTTCCGGTTGCAATGGAGCCATGACAGCAACCCACCGGAGTTTGATATTTACGACTTAATTACTTCTTCCGGTTGTTTTTTTTTTGTGCACCGCTAAATTAATCCAAAACTCCACAAGACAAAACAAAAAGACGCACAAAAGCATGTAATAAAAGGCTCCACTGCGGTAAGGTGGACATACAAAGCAATTCCTTTGGAATGCTTTAGAAAATATGCTTTACGTTTCGCTTGTCCAATTAAATTCCGACCATAGTGAGCGAGGAAATCTTCCCGTGCGGGAATTTAGGGTATAGAAAAGAAGAAACACAAATGGAATTCGACATCCTTGTCCCAAGGACATGAACGCGATGCCGCGGTCAACGTAATCTAGAGGGCTCATTATGTGCCCCTTTGTTGTGCCGTTTGCGTTGCGGAGGGTTGGATCATATTTCTCCGGTGCCCTCGAACTTCTTCCCACCTGAACCGAACCATCCCCGGAGTGTATCGCGAAAAAGGATGGAGGATCGTGTTCCACTAGTTTGTTCTTTTATTTGTGCTCTGTGGCTCCAAGGGTTTCCTCCAAGGTTCGTTTTGTTCTGTGAGCTCGAGCCAAAAGGGTAGAGCATTCGGTCGAAGGACAATGGCAGGAAGCCCGGTGCGCATTCTTTCCCGTTTCAGGCGTGGAGGGTTGAACCCGAAAAGAAAATAAAACAGACCTCTTCAAATTCATAGCATTATACGGAATTCGATGAGATGAAAACTAATACGAACGAATCAGGAATATCATCTCAACCCTTTTGCCGGTGACTGGCAGCAGGATTGAACCGTCCCTGTTGGCATCATTGACAAGCCCTTCTGTCTTGCGCCCTGACATTGTCTTCCTTTCCGCTCTCTCACGCCCAACCTCGGAAGAGGAACGGGGAGTTCCAAGAAAATGGGAAAACGATTGGTTCTCCATTCACTCCGCCTGTCGGCAGCAGCTTAATAGTTCCATTCTGCATTCCGCGGGCCTTTCCTCATTAGGAATTCACGTTTACGCTCCCCCCCTCGACTTCCTCGAGTCCCGGTAGAGTTTTGATTTTCGATATATCCTGTCGAAAATCGCCGGATGATCCGGGAGGACTCGCTTCCAAGACCGGTGCGGATGAAAAAGAACTCCGGCTCCGGTTGGACCACCGAAGAAGTGGCCGGAAGATGCTCGTTGAAACCTGTGTGCACTTCTCATCCCTTGTCCCTTCACGTGCCAGAGCGCCAGAAACGGTCTGCCTTTGGCAGCTGCTGAAGGAGTTTTAATTCTCTATTCAAGTTCCTCTCAAGTTGTCTTTCCTGGAACATGGACCCTTAAACCGGGAGCAGAAGAAGAGGCTCAGGATCGGGCGGATGCGGCATCCAAGTGCTTCGATCTAATTGTACACCGGAAAACTGAAGTGGACTGCCAAACGAGGTTGTCGAAACGGAAGTGGGTTCCTTTGTTGGTATTACTGTGCGTCTATCAAACGGCGTCATGTTTAGAAAAATTTGTGAGATATTTGGACGTTTGTACATTTAGTTTTCGAAATGCGACATGCATAACGTGTAACATGTTAAAGAAGATAAGCCTTCACGTCAGAATACTATACAGGACACGTCTTTTAGGTTAAACTTTTAACAGCATGCAAATTCTGGAAGATAGGAAACGGGTTCTCCTTCTCTCCGTCGAGATATCCCGTCTGAGTTGTTTCCTATCAAATTTTCATTCAAAAAATTCAACATAAAAATGGCATTAACAATCGGCGTTCGGGGGAAAGATGGGTTTAAAAGGATCGAAGGGAGGGAAGAGCAAACATTAATTCCACCACTGGCACTATTTCGGCGACGGAGATAAAAGCGCCAAATTATTTTACATTTATGATTGCTGTTTCGCTGCTGCTGTTGCTGCTGCTGCTTTTTGCTGCCGTTGATGTGATAGTCCACCTTTTTTATGATGCTTTGCATCACGGCGACATCGACGGACCGATCATGCGTGCGCGTGTTGAGTATGTGAGTGTGTGTGTGTTTTTTTCTCGAGGGTAAATAAAAAATCACCACGGCTGGATACACTTTTAGGCCTGCGTCGTCGGCTGGTCCCGAAAGCCACTTTACCACACCATGCTTATACTTACCATAAACGTTGATGATGGAGCATTAGAGCACCGGCACACAACTGCTTTCGCGGAAAGGGGAAAACCTTGAAACGACGGGCGTCTCGGGCAAAAGCCGCTTGGGAAGCGTGCTCAAAAGGAATCTTAATCTCAGCGCCTCAGCTCTACCACCCCCGAGCAACTTCCCCCCGCCAACGGCGGGTCGTAAAGCCTTGGAATTCAAGAAACGAAATAAAAAGACGCACAAACATAAAACTCACCAATGGCGCAAATCCGCTCAAAAAAAAAAGCAGCGGGGCCGCAAAAGGAGTGCCGCCCGGGTTGGTCCGCCCGGGCGAAGTGTCTCCCGCTCGGATGGAGGATAGTGGCCATATTTTTTTTATTGCCATTAATAGGAGGCAAAGATACGTAAAAAAAGGGGGGAAAACCAAAATTGTTGCAAAAGCTTCTTTTCCCTTTCACGTGCGTAAATTGGTTTGTGGGTGATCTTCAACTTCTGGGAGTTGATTTTCCGTTCGTGTGTGCAATCCCGTGTGTCCCGGGGACATTAACAACGGCGACCAGTAAATTGTAAAAGCCTCTTATGCCGGGAACGTTTTAGCGAACGGGTTGGTTCGTTACGACCGCACCTGCCGGTGCTCCCACATTGGAGGAGAAATTAATTCACCGATTCGTATTAAAATAGATGCTTAAGTTCTTTTTTTAATACCCTTGCCTGCTGATCATCACTTTTATATTTGGCGAGTAAATCATCATCTTATCTCGCCGACGATCAGCCAGCGAAAACTAAAGCCGAAACCGAATGGAATGTTATTCAAATAATCGGAACCAAAACGAGTATTTGCGTTTCGGAAACGTTCCCAAATTGGACAGTTTGTGAATGAATGTGTTGTGGTCGTTGAAATGGCACATTTCTTGCTGCTTTCCATAGTTGAGCTAAGCTATTTCTCATTTCACCACAATTGAAGCACAGCAAAACAACGGTACCTAGCTGAACCCCGTGTGTCGGTCACGTCCTGTTTTGCACAAGGTGTTTACACGTACGCCCTTTTGACACCTCGCACAAACATGGAAACGCTTTGGCCATCGGTTATAGCTGATCAGAATGCAGCGTACACCTTTGGGAGCCGCAACTATCCTTATTTTCTTCATGTTTCTTTTACTTTACCTTTTACCTTTATGATGATGGCATTTTTATAGTGATTTTTTTACGTTTTCGAGCTTACCTTTATAAGATCTTTTTTATGAAGTTCAATTTTGTAAACACTTTCACCAAACAATCTCTCTCGTTATCCTAACTGTCAACTGTCACTTTGGCCAGCGAGAAACTATAAATAATGGAGTTGGGGAAGAAAACGTAAATACTTTGAATAAATGTTCAACCTCTTGCAGGTGAGCCGGATGAAGATGATACAGGGAAGCTGGGGGGACGGATTTGCTAGTGTGTGCTTGTGTATCTCCCCCGAACCCACAAACCCCGCCGTCCGGTGACTCGATTTTATGATTATTCGATGTGTTTTCTGTCATTAGCGAACGATTGGCTCCGCTCTCATGGCGGTCGCGGTCCGGCAAACATCAAAAGCAAATCTGCCGCTGCTGCACCGCTGTCGGTCCCTGTTGATGAACACCGTCCCCAACGTCCTCCACCTTCCTTACACCGCCTCCTTTGCGGTCACGGTTCTCCCCCCCGACGGATCTGACAGTGAACCGTGAAGAGAGTCGGGAAGCGTTTCTTACGGGAAAAAAGAAGGGCGAGTGAAGTGTAGGGTGAATTACAAAACGCTGGAGGGGGCGGGGGATGTAGTGTTGAGGTGGGTGGGGCGTCGTGCAGGTGTTTTGTGTTTGCCGCCAACCAGTTCTGTTGAACATCCGTCGGGCTTCCCGCGAATCACGCTCTCGTGCTCTCCGCGCGCGCGGTATTAATTAATGATTTATGAACCGACTGCACACACACACACATATCCCCATCGTGAAGATGGAGGAACATGTGAATGCACCCGCAGCCCACTTGAGAGTGCAATACTCCTTTCTTACCCCACCACCAATCCCCCGGCCAGAGGAAGTTTGCGGTTGTCAACGAGGAACCAACCATCCCCTTTCCCAGGCGTTTCTTGTCCCTCCATCCGTTCCGATTGGCTTTGATTGTGCAGTCACTTCAAGGATCATCTATCAAGATGATGGTGTGTTGATTTTTCGTCTTGCTCGCTCGTTTTACAACAACTTATTTTTTTTTGCTGCGTCCACAACCCCTTTGGCGGTGGAACCTTTGGGCGCCGCCGGCTCTCGTGTCGGTCGACCAGGTTGAAACCAAATGGGACCGACATCATCGATCGTCGCCGCCGCCGCCGCCGCCGCCGACAACACACTCAGCTGGAGCCTGGCGGCATCGGGGCACGGTCCTTGAACCGTTTTGCCATTTACTTTTTTTATTTTCATTATCGTCCATCGCCTCCAGACAACGGCATCGATACGGCGGCTGGGATGTATTTTAATACAGTCTGTATCCATTTTTATCACCTGCCTCCGACCGGTTTGTTTCCAGTCCACACCAGTCCAGGGAGCAACACATCACAACGTTTGGGTGAACTTTAGATGAACTTGTTTAGCACGAGTAAGTCAATTCGCGAGCGGATGCTAACCACGAACCAAGCTAATTTATTTTTGATTGTAATTTTGTTGAAACTGTCAATGATGAACCGAATTCCAACCGCCGCCACTGTACGAGTCCCGGGTTGTTCTATTGCGCCCCTTCGAGGGGGGAGGCGGGGCAGGGAGAGCAGGAAAACGGGTTTATTAGTTCGCTTCGTGCATCCATCAAGACTGGCGCCACAAGATTAAAGGCGACGAGAGCGCGCGCAAAAACGGCGGAACGCCACGAAAAACCCGCGCCATTCCAATCCCATTTGTTCACAATTGTCACCGGGAGCGCGCGGCACGCGCTCAAAGGAAACCCCCCCTCCTGTCGCGGCCAATCCCGCCGCCACCACCACCTTCGGGCTCACAAATTGCAGGTGATTAATTTACATTTCGCGACCGACCGCGACCACGACCGGGGCACCTTCTACCATCACGGAGCCATTTGCTTGGGTTTTTTTTTTTGTTTGGGCGCGAAAACGGATATAGGCGTGTGGTGGTGTGGACTTTGATAAGGGGCAATTCGAATCTAGATTTTTTTATTTTCTTTTTCTGTTGGGGCCTCCTAACATTCCGCACGATCCACAATCCATCTCGCCATTTGATTTCGTTTGCTAAAAAAGAAACCCCGCTTGAGCAAACACACTCGTTCCGATGCGGGCTAGTGTAGAAATGCTTTGAAAACATTCACATGAAAACATATCGATGGAAAAGAGGAAAACGAGAGATAGAGAGAGAGAGTAGGGACGGGATCGCGTGAGTAACATACATATTACAGGCGATTTGTCGGACTACTAAAAAAAACGGCGCCATTGACGGTCCAAACCAAACACGGGTAGCTAAATATTTGTCTAGCGCAAATTTCGTGCTTCAAATGACAAATAACGAAAATCTCTACATGTTTTCGCCTTTTCCTTACATGTTGCGCGTTTTTGCTAGAGTGTCGAATGGGCTTTTCATTTTTAAAATATCAATGCCATGCCACTAATAAATTTTTTTTACTAAAATGTAATCCTATTTTTTATAACTATTTAACAACTTCACTTTCGGTTAACAATAGGCATGCAATTTTGCTTAAAAAACTACACGTGCTTGAATCAAACTAGTTTAATTTTAATCAACCCATCCAACATTCAATGACCTCAAAGTGGTGAGGGAAATGGACGTTTGTTTTTCCAGTGGATCGGTTTGCTAATCGGTTGCCGTCGAAAGATCAAACACCGCCCTTCGACTCGTCCGTTCGAAATCCTAGACCACCCTTGGAGAGACAACTTGAACCACATTCACACATATACACACACACACACACCATCGGATGAATGCATCGGTGCAACAACCGGCAATCATACGCACAGTAGCGCACATCAAAGACCGCGAACCACCGAAAAAAAATGGCTGCCAAACGAGCGCGCCAGTTGTGTGATTACGTCATGCGTTAAAAGGTGCATTTTGCTGTTCGCCGCCATTCGTCCCTTTCCTTTTGCAAACCACCACTTTCGGAATGTTTTTCGGTGGAGTTTAATGATGGTGTAATGGTTGCGGTGGGGAGTTGCTACGACTAAATCGGAACCCAAATGCAACCGGTGAATAGTAGCTTCCCTTTGATGTATGTGGTTTTCGTTCGTGGTCCGGGTGTATGCTGATGATTCACTCTAACTATGTTGGCCAAATGTCAGAGATTTAATCCCCGTTGTCGCAAGATAGTTTTTCCGCACGAAATAACTCAAAACAAGTAAACCACAAATTATGTCTCTGTTAAATAATTTAACTTCACGTTGGTTATCGTCGTGGATTTAATTGCAACCTTTTCCTCGTTGACCTGGCTTTTGGTCTACTTTTGTAAGCAGTATTCATATTTTGTTTTCATTCTCCCTACGCAAGGATAACTTTGCCCATAATCATAATTCTTACTTGAGAGGGCCAACGGAAATCACCTTTTGTCCAAGAAGCATTGAACGGAAAACCAACTAGAGATGACAAAAGTGTTTCCCAAAATAACTCAACGCGAAATGCATGATGTGTGTGATGATATAGCGTAAATTAAATCCGAACGCAAACCCGATGAAGCAAAGTTAACCCGGGGGTCGTAATGGCGGGCTTAACTCCGGCAATCTGTTGATCCGAGGATGTAATCTGTATATTTGTTTCACGCGTCTGGCGGGTTCGCTTTCCTCGGCTGGGTTTACGATTTTTTAATCGCTCGACCGCTCGCGCGTGGGAGTCGGCACAACTGTTGTTGTTGCCGAACGATTAAACGCGATGTCAGCATTATTCCGTGTTTCTCGCGCGGTGGGAAATGGCAATAAAACATTTAAATGTGGTGCTACAGATAAATTTAGATAAATTGAGGTTATTGAGGTTCTTTTTTATTCTTTTGGTGCAAAATTTGGGGCAAGGAAATGGGAAAAAAAGGTAACCGACCCCTGGCATCCTTGTAGGTGGAAGGGAGGAACTATAACTCTACTATCAGGTATTGAAAGGTTCCCGTTCGACCCAAACTCGAAAACAACCAATTTCAACCAAGCATATTGGAAAATTCCCTAACATGCCGGCGGTGATTTAGTGTTACCGAAAGGGCAAAGGTGGGCTGGGTAATAAATCATACCGTTTTCAGTTGTTAAATATTCCCACCGATTGTAATCGTCCTTTACACACCTATTGATTTCGCTCGATGATTTATATCCTCTGTCGCGCCTGCTCCCTCGAATAAACCTGAAAAGAACGGTATGAAATTTGAATATTTGATTAAAAGTGGGTCGGATTTCCCTCTCCCCAGGTTCGTCCTTGGGGGTTTTTCGCTTTCGAGACATGTTCGTTCACGATAGGAATTTTTTATTCATATTACAAGGATACAGAGTAGTCATAAGGGTCTTCTTTTAAACTCCTACAAAGAGAAGAAAAACACTTTTAATATAGTATTGCATTCGGTATAGAAAGTAAATAAATGGTTATGTCTCATTTATCAAATAAGTATCGCAATTCAGACAACTGTAAAATTGGAAAAGTTAAATAAAACGCCAAACTGCATTTTGCTAAAATTGTGTATGGAATGCGAGGCACAGAAATAACAAACCAGTTCCCTCCAAACACTGAACCCTAAACTTTTGAAGCAAACACCTTCACCGAAACCGCCCCAGGACACTTTTTTTTATTGGTGTCTTCAAACCTCAAACTGAAACTGAAAAGCTTATTTTCTTCAAGCTCTCTCCTTCCTTATGCTAAGCGACCGCTCAAGGGATGGACCGCCCAACGGTGGAAGCTGGGGGAGGGTTGCGCACACGGTTCGGCGCTAATGGAGGTACTTGTGAAGACGAATTGGGCACGTGTGTCGGTGTATGTGTCCGCGCGCGGGTGTGTGTGTGTGGTTGAGCTGGAGCTTAATAAATCATCGTCGGTCGAAGAAAAGAAGAGAAACCATAAATGATGCGAGATTATTCTTCCACCCATAAAAACCCATTTAAGCGTTTCATTAGCTCTCCTTTTTTCCGCCTACCCCCTTGCCCTCCTTTCCCGTTCCCACTCCAATACCGCTCGGTTTTGCTTAAATCCACACCCTCGGTCGGGTCCCACCGCGAGTCCCGCTGCCTCGGCCCTTTGACTTCATCTTTCATCAAAACTTGAGCCGAAATAACAATAATAATGATGGAGAGTGATATTTTTTGTTCCATTCCCCCCGTGCCCCGCTAGCGTCTTTGGGGAGCTTGTGGCTTTTTGGAGGAGCTTTGCCGAACAGCGGGAAAGTCGTAATCCTACCACGCTGCTCCGGGGCCCTACTTAACATTCCTGTGGCGGAAACGGCCCGGTCCGTTTGAAGTAGGAAACACTCGGTGGACCTCGCGCCGCCATGTGATGTATGTCCAGCATCATAATCTGCTCTGTAGTGTGGTTTCGGGCTGGCTGGGCCAGGTCACCATCCGGTCCTGGGTGGGTGGCTTTCGTTGGTTTGCACATGTATCTCCGGCTTTGCATCTCTTCTCGCCATCCACCGCTAGTCACGAGCTGTTCTCTAAGTTGACTGTTTCATACATGGACATAGCGGGCTGGTGGTCGGAATTAAGCACGGATTATTTTCTTCCGGCCAACCAACAGAGTCAGCACCAACAGTCCTGCTTAGTCGGAGAGTTTCTTCCCGTTTACGTCATTTTTTTTAAAGCTCGTGAACGTGAACGTCGTGCTCCGAATGCCGAAAAGAAGCACTTTCTTGACTTGGTAGCTTATGTTTTAAGTCGTTTTTAAATATTCCACTCTGTAGGATTACCGTAACAATAGACAAGCAAGATACCTCGCTTTATTTTTATACTTTACAATTGCCCACCGTTGTTTGTTCCTGTTTTTATTTTATGCGTCAGGGACGAGACGTGACTTCCATTACCATTTTACGATGGCGGATTCAAGCTCAAACATTAAAACTAAAACTCATTTGAAAATTTACTTTCATATTTTCTATTGCATATTGTGTAAAAATAATGTTTGCTTTCCCATCAACCTTTGAAAATCTAATTAATTGTGAACACTCGTTACGCTCTGTAATAAAAAAAACACATTTGTGAAAATAATGAATTTCTCCGTGTGAAAGCATGAGGAAACACACAGTGCGAGCGCGAGCTCCAGTACGGTGTTCCGTTTTCCACCCCCGGGGTGGGCCTCATAACTCTTACCACCTTCGGCGTCCGATTTCATCATAATGTGACAGTAATTAGTGTCACCATCGTCAACCGGAGACGGCTGGCCGTGGCAAGTAAAATCAGGCACGAGAGAGGAAAAAAGGCTAAGCGAAAAAGTAATAATAATAAAATTAAACCACCAAAAAGTGATCATGTGTCCTACCACTTTTATTATTATTACCTTTTCGTTGTGCACTCCTTTGCAGTGCAGATCTTTCTCCCTCGATCTGCCCGCCGTGTCGGGCGTGCGGAATCAATTTAAACTCAATCTCTCGATACACACCGACACATACACCCCCTCCTCCCAGGGTTTACCCTTTTCCCTTACGGTGGGTCGATTATCATCCATCTCGCCGGCATGGTGGAACCATTAACGTCAACCGATCTCGCGGCTCGTGTGGAAAGCGGACGCCGGGTCGTGTGTCGTCGGTGGCAATGATCCATCGCGCCGGGGACGACGGACTGTTGACTGCACGATGATGACCCGGCCCCAGAATGCATGGGTACATCTCATATTTCATGTGCAGTTTTTAAATTAAATACTTTCTTTTTTCGCTCGCCTTTGCCCCCAATTTTGCGGTGTGTGTAAGTGTGCTTTGAAAATGTATGTTCTTTTTTCCATGCACCACCAGGCTGCTGCCTGTAGATGGCGTTCGTTATTTTCCATTAACCTTTTTGGGGGAATTGTGGTCATTTAGGGGTTTTTTTTTTATGCAACCCGATGCCGTTCTCTGGCCATCAATCGTGTCAACGTTGGACGTGGTAGCATGAGGGTGTTTTTAATTTAACAATTATGACAGTTCATAATTATTTCTACCATGGAGGAGCATTTTTCTTCCTCGCATGCGCTTGTTCTCAACGTGACGCTGTGAATTATTATTAATTTCAATTTTTTCTCTATAATACATTCAATTTGTTAAAGTTATTCGCCAAGTATTTGTAGTTAAGCTGCTTACACGAACGTCGTGTTGTGTCACCAAGTTTCGTATTTCGGCAAGCTTCCAAATACGAGATGAGACGATGCCGCATATCCTCCTTGTCCTGGTCGCGCTAATATGTGCGCTTATTAAATTAGTGCACCCATGCTAACTCACCAATTAGCAAATGTTGGGCCGGACGGGCCTCGGTGTCGCTGGTTTCTTTTGATGTGATTACGAGGTCTCTTTTGGCTTTCTTCATTTTATGAAACATGTTTACTCGTCCAATTTTGTAGAAATTGTAAAAAGGGGTTTGTAAACACGACGAATGTAATTTAAAACCATACTTTAAATTCGATTTTTGGTTCTAGTTTTTCCTCAACAACTCAACTCAACAGTCAACAATGCATTTTTTTTATCATCCTGGTCGATCGCTGGTTTTGGGGGGGATGTTTTCCCCAATCGACCAATTTAAGAACTGCTTCAGTGCGGTGTGAATGAATGATTTTATGTTTCATCATTTCGTGCCTTTATCGCCATGGTCATTTAAACCTTTTTCCCTCTTTCCCGCTCTCCAATCACAACCGACAATAAAACCATCGCCCTTAAAAGGGCATTGTTCACCTTCCGCTGGATTTGTTTCGTTTACCATTACGCTTAATATCTTCAGCATCACAGCTTCGTGAACGTGTGCGGAAGCAGCAGCAAAATTCTCGGATCGGTTTGATCGCGTATGCTGCGTGAGCTTTTCCCCTGGCCGGCGGTGTCGGTTTGCCACGTTTAATTTTATCGCCTACTCACGATCCGACCAGGCGAGAGAAGGCCACGGTTGTGTTGTTTGTTGCGGTTTGGAAATGACATTTTCGTGGCCGCCACCAAAGCCACGCTGTGCCATTCGTTACGACAGGAGAGGGTGGGGGCAGGTTTCCTGATCCGTGAGGGTCTAATCCACCACCCCGTCCTTAAACGATGCCGGGTGTCGGTCCGATTTCACCGGGGCCGCAGCGCCCCCATCGGGAGGAAAAGGTAACGCGAGCAATAGTAGAATACAACGGGGCACTGAAACTAATAAAAATAAAGGGGAAAAAAGTAACGTTATTGTGTATCGCAGGCGCACACGGGAATGGTGGGGTTTTGCTGATGACACGTTACGGTGAAATTCCATCACGACTGGCCAGTAAAAGGGGCAAAAAGAAGGTGCCCGTTGTGTTCCGGTGGATGAATGGATGGATGGCTGGAAAAATCTGTGCCGCGGCGTGATTCGACTGTAGAAAACTCTTCCGGCCACATCGCGGAATGACACAAGCCGCCAATATGCGGTTCAGCAGCTGGAGCAGCAATTGGTTAGTGGTATCGTCGTCATGATGGCGGCGGTGTGGTTTAATGTGGCGTCACACCACTGGACGGCGAGTCGTGAGGATAGCATTTCACGTCCATCAAAAAACCGAAAGGAAACCGTACGAAACGAACGAAAAGAGGTTGCCTGCCCGCACACTTTGGCGTTTAGCGTGGAGAAATGTAACTGCCGATGTCGCGTTTCGGGCGCCCCTTTCGTGATGTATGCGAGACATTTTTGTTTTCCTTCCTTTATATTTATCCAATTAGATTCATCGTTTGACATGTGAGAATGTGACGCGGCTGCACTCTCTTCACAACGGTGCAATGATTTACCTTCACTTGTGTAAATGTTTCGAATCATGCTTCAAATGACTGGAGTGTCCCACGGGAATAGAGTACAGGTTGATGTGCAAACCAGTGAACATCTCTACCGACACTAAGATGGGGCATTTGACACGATCTCCCCGACCCGCTATCGAACGATCGTCGGACGAAAAGAGATCAGATCTACGCCGAACTCGGTCACTCGGCGTAATAAAAGGGCAAACTATCACCATCCAGTGACAGTCGTCGGGGACATTCATATCCACCGCTTCACTGCTGGGAGGACGCGCACCGTTTTAAAAGACCGGCACACACTGACAGGATGACGGCAAACCACACTCGCACTTGCGGTTGGTTTGGTTCACGGTTCGCACTCGGTTAATTGATTTCTTGCCGGACCGGAAAGCAGCAACCTCTAGTGAACTGGTTGGCACTTTGCCTCATGCTGCCTTTCCTGTTTCTTGTTTCATTTCTACTTTTTTGTCTAACTCCGAGCGACATCGTGTTTGGAGCGCCATTAAAAAGCGGTGTCCGCTGCTGTCGTCGCCGTCATCGTCAACGCTGTCAGGGACCCGGCGTGACGTGTGTATGTGTGATACATTTTAATTAATCTACAAATCTAACCAACCTAAAACCTACCGTTGACACTGTGTGTCTAGTCGTTGTCGGGTAGTTTTGTCAGCTTGACTGGTAAACAAATGCATATTCTGCATGCCTTTGCATCGAGTTGAAACCCCGCACGGAAAATATATCCCCTCGCGGTGGCGTTCCTTTTTTGGGGAAGCATATGCAATTCGTCCTCTAGCCTGAGCATGTGTGCGCTAGCTGTGGCAAACGCTACATGGACGTTTTCATCGCCTCCGTAACCAACACCAATGGCGTGGACTCTCGAGGGAATAAAGATTTTTAGGAAATTGTGTTTCCCGAAGCGCCAACAAACGTCTGGGACATATTTCATCAACGTAATGCTCGTGTTTGCCAGTTCGCAGGGAGAGATTCGGGAATGCGCCCGCCGGACACTGGGCCACAGGGGATGGAATGTTTTCGATTAAAAGTTTTCTCCCACGGAACACGGAATGTGGAAATGTCGGGCAGCTCGACAGAGCTGTCATCGCGCTGGCAGGCAAATATTTTCACCTCGCAACAACGAACGATGACAAGTCCTGTCTAGGAAGAAGCCAGTTTTTATAGCTTCGAATACATTTCCATCCGGTAACTACGGAGCAAACTATTATAAAACTATAATACGGTCTTGGAAGTACGGGGGATGGCCTGTCACCAGATGGTTGATATAATTTGAATAGCTTCACTGAAGTGACTTCCCATTTCTCAGTAAATTCAACCTTCTGGATTCTGTAACCATCATTTTCATAGAAGCAAACTTTCAACGATTTGCTACTGAAAAAGTGTTTTCTCATTGTAATGGAAACCCGTTCCACTTTACGATCGGGTTATACATGGGAATGGAATTGTTTCTAAATTTCTAACACCAAAATCCCACCCGGAGTGTGTCGTCGATCCTGGCTTATGGTTTCGACCCGGTTTCCATTGTTCGATGGCATTTTCGAGTGATTTCGAACCGAACAACTAAAAAATAAAACGAACCAACATTTCTCACCATCGGAGGGAAACCCACCGCTCCACTTGTTCACCGCTACAGTAGGCCGGCAACAACCACTTGAAAATAGGCCCGGCCGGGTCTGGTTTGTGTCGTAATAGTGCTGCGGTTTCGTTGCTTTGCTTCAGAAGATCAGCCCGGTTGGTGTTTCGAACCTGCCTGCATTCCTTGTACAAAACCACAACCACCCCGGTGCTGGTGACATCAATCGAAATTCCGTGCAGTTGCCCCCTGCATCCGGGAATGCCTGGCCACTTGAGCAGCAACTGAAGTATGCTGTTTTAGAATGTTGCACTGTTCGGGTTTTTCTGAGATGGATTATCCAAACGAAACACCGCCCGGCAGCGGTAAGGGATTTAATTGCTTGTAGTAGCTCCCAGGCGCCCTTCAAAGGTTGAAGTGGGAAATGGAACCTAACATGAGACATGAGCCACTGTTATTCTGATGTATTTTTAGAGGAAATCATAAGTTTCGTTTTGTTTCAAATAAAACTAAACTAGAATATTTCCCATTTTATGTTTTAATATTACATGCAGCGGAATGCTTACCAATTTTTGCTTCTAAAAAAAATGTTGTCGAAATGAGTGACTCTTTCCGAACCACGTAGTCCTTATTTGTACACCGTAATGCAATTACCCCCCGGGAATCCAGGACTTAAATTACGACCCGAACTAATTGTCCATAACGGTACGCTCGTCTTATTTAATTTACTCCATTTCCATCATCCTTCCGCTCGCCGGTTTAATTTTCCTCACTATTAAAAAGAAAAAAGAAAAGCGAACCGTCGGGGTATTTCTTCGGCGCTGCATTTTCGCTGCCAGAGGGGAACGGGTTTGCCGCCGCTTTTCGCAATAAAGAGCTATAAAATTCAACATCTGTAAATTGCATCAGCAAAACGCGCAAAGAGTGCAGGAGTGGCTTGGGAATGTATTTCTGTTTTTATTATTTGTTTTTATGTTTTTTTTTGGCGCTCACACGAAGAAAGACATATTTGTGCGCCACCTCCGTTCCGTTCTACCCGGTCCTCCCTCCCTCTGTCGTGCCATTCGGCCAAAAGTGGTTTCTTATTGTCACATCAAACACCGGCTGCGGGCGCTCGGCTCTCTGCATCAAAAAACCGGGTCGTCCACACGGGCATGCTGACGCGCCAACCTACCCTCTCCCCCACCGCGTCTGGCCCTTGGAAAAACTGGCGTCGGAAAGTTCAAAGCCGCGAAAAGCCCCACATCATCGCCCCGCGCGACCCGGTTCCATCCTGCTCGGAGATGTTTTTAGTTCGCGAAGATGTTCCCTCGACATTTATCGAACCGTGAAACCGGGCATGAAAATGGGAGGGGGCAAAAGGGGCAGGAGCGCAGCGCTGGATGGACGAACGGATGGATGGATGGACCGCTGACACGCTATTAGTTTTTCGGTCCATTTCTGTCGTCTGTTCTGCTGCCGCTACTGTGTATCTTCCTTTTTTTCCGGGGGCCCCTGGGGGGGGTTTCCTTCTACTTTTCCGGCTACATTTTGGGGCTATATTTTCCCCGAGCCTGGTGCCAACAACTCAACATCGTCATCAGCGCAACAGTTATGCTTCGATGATGCCCGCAGCTCCTTGGGGCAGCGAGAGGGGCGTGTTTTCTTTCTCAGCTTCTTGTTGCGTGTGCCATATGGGCCACCGGTTTCGGTTTTCTTCTGTGAGATTATTTTACCGCCTCCGTAAGATGGTGCCCTTTCTTAGTCATTGTCGTTTGGAAGGTGGTGAGTTGGGCGTAAATCGCCGAGAAAAATAAACACCAAAAACACGACGTTAATCCAAGTGCTGGAAAAATCGTTCGGCAGTTCCGCAAGTGGCCGAAACCGAATGCGTCCTCGCGATATAAATTCGTGCGTGGACGGTGTATTTCGTTTGATCTTATTTTGGAAGGGCATTTATTTCGGCGTTTTTTTCTGTCATTTATCTACGAGTGTTAAATATAGTTGGTGGATGCGTGACTAAGAACTTTACACTTTTGTTTCTACACCGCTGCGTTCTCCATTCCATTCGTTCCTTACCAATTTGATTTTACTTTCCATTTGCCCAAACCAATTAATCGTTTCCAATATGTTTGTTTTGTTCCGCGCACTGTCCCCATAAAAAATTTAGTCACGCAACGCTAGGTGTCCGAACGAAAGGCGCAAAGTGGATTTACTTTGTATTGGACGGCGTTCCGTTCGTGCAGCTCGAATTTGGATTTGGTGGCCGGAAATTGGCAATCCTTCTGCTGTGCCTTCGCGTCAATCGATTTATTTTATTACCACCAGCCCCCAGGTCTCCCCAGAAAGGTTGCACGATTAGGAGCCAACCAATTTAATGTGGAGGTTTCGCTCGAGCAGCTAATTTCGTACTTAAAAGGGTCGTAAAATTCATTCCTTCGTGATGCGAATGCAAAAATAGGGTTTCCTGATTTGTGTGGCTCACGATTCCAACAATCACGGCACAAGCGTTTTGGCACACGCACACGGGACTGAACGGCTGGGATGAGGAATGTTATTTTGGCTTTTGAAAATAGTTTCGAAAATCAACCCGGTTCACCTGAAAGGCACGCTTTCCTCATCTTTGTGTACGTGTGTGTGTGTGTGCTGGCTTTTTCTGCAAGGAATTCGGAACTAAATGGGAAAACTTTTCGATCCAGGTCACGACGACCATTCGCATGCTGGTGGTGTTATGTGATAAAAGTTGTTCGCCCAGCCATTTCTGCAATGGTGATTTTCTCTCTGAGCTGGTGAAAATATCATTGGCTGAATTTTCCTGCATCCTACCAGTGACTAGTGTGAAACCTCATGTGCCAGGAGCCGAACAACGACGACAGGCCAATCCCAAAGACCAGGGCTTAATCGAGTGCCCAAAAGCGATAGCTTTCACTCTGCCTGTCTGTCTGTCTATTTCTGCTCCCTCGAGCTCTTATCGCACAGCGTGCCACTACAACGCTCCGATGTCGAATGGAACGAACTTTTCGAGAGACGGTGTCAGGATTTCGCGTCTTTTTCCACCTTCCGCCAAATTGTCCGTTGGGGAAACATGCCGTTTGCATGCATCCGTTCGATACGGCTGCTGAACCTCTGAAACACCGTTTGATTGCCTAAAACGGGCAAAGCCGTTGCTAATCCGTTCGTTTAGCTCACCAATCACGTACCGGCACAGTGCGCACACATCGCACAAACCGCCACCGGCCATTCCTAAAAACTTTTCTCTCCATTCACGGCTCATTGGTTTACTAGTTTGGGTAGTTGGCTCCCAAATAAACTAAAAGGATTGCAGCCGAAAAATTTCGGTCCGCTTCGCTGCACGATTTTTCTCAATTAAATTATCGGCGTGATTCGGTGCCAAAAAGGGGATTCCAATATCTTTTTGCATTTTCTCTCCACTCTTTCAATAATCTACACTTGCGCTTTCCTTTGCCAGATGGAATGAAACTGTTTTTTTTTATTAAAAGAAAACGTTTGCAGGCAATTTAGCATCCAATTTGATCTGATCTAGAAAAAAAATCAGCGAAATGAGGAACATCTACCGACCAATAACTCTATGTTAAAAGCGTGAATATGTGGTTCTTCTCCTCTCATGTATTTTTCCAGCCATAGAAGAGGACGTACTATCCAATAAAACCTTTTGGCTCATTGGTACTAATCCCTTATCTAGCCATCCGAAATGAGAATACATTTTTCGGCATCGCACTGGTGCTGGAGGGAGGAGGAGGTCCTGTGGAATTCAATTTAAAATTTTAATTAAACATTTCATCTGTAGATAAATTCATGCATACCATAGCGTCATCTGCACAAACAACTCTGGGCCGGTCGTTCGTTTTCGATCGATTCGAGTGCAATTGAGCGGTTGATGTCGATATGTGCATTGGAGCATACGTTTCCATTTTACCACCGAACCACCGAAATAAAGTGGCCGGTCGGTTGGCTAGGGAAAACGCAGGGCCGGTAAAAAGAGGAGGGGTCACACGTGGCAAACCCCGGACCCGAATGTTGGCATGTTTTCGCCGAAAATTCGGACGTATTCGTTGTGGGAAATTGAATGGTAAATTTCGGGCTCAATCAAATGAAGCGCGCTGACAATCATGTATTATCCTTTCGGTGGACGGGAAATTCATTTCGCTGCAGGAGTTTTTGGAAAATTCGGTAGAGCCACAGACGGTACGGAAGAGTAATTATTATTAGGATGGAACAAAAGATGTTGTTGACGTTGGAGTAATTGATTTTGACGGGAATGCATTTCATTTCGCCCATATAAATATTAAATGAGCGTAAATAATCCTCTAGCGAAACGTATAAAATTAATTGCATTGCATGGGCCACAGAGATGAAGTTTTTTTTACGGTTACAGGCTACGGTTCTTCCGTTCTCTTCTACTCAGAAAGAAAATGGAGATTACTCTAAGTAGAATGGAACATCACTTCCTTAGATGCCTTAATTAAAAAAGTATGATACGTAAAGGTCTCTACGAGCGGGGGCCTTCCTTTCCTCTCCCTTGTGCTTGGCACCACGTGGAGGAAGTAATTTAAAATTGCTTGCTACCAGTTCAGCATGACGTCGACCAGGAAGGGGGAGAGCAAACGGAACCGGAACGTTCGACACGACTTTTCGTGTCGACGCCGATCCGCCAAGGCGTTCTTTCATCTTTGCTGCATCGAGAATTCGTTCATTACAAAAATCACAATATAGGTCGCGGACGAGCGTATGAACAACGTCGCTTGCCAGTTTTAATCGTTCCGCTCATTCTCTACAGTCTGTCGAAATTAAACAAACCACACCAGCCGGTTCCCTTTGACGTGTGTTTTCAGGAAATAATGACGTTGGTTTCTACGTTGATGCAGCATAACAAATCGACTTTCAGTCACTTGGGTTCTTGGCCTGGGGTTGAACGAATTTCATTTGCATCCTCCTTGTTCAACCTGTGAAACACAAGAAATGCTCCGATGATGGTCACAAAGCTCTACTGTGTGGTTGTTTTTTTTATTCTCTTGTGCGATGGGGGGAATATAAAGTAAAAACGGTTCAAACACAACAAAGGAAGTACAGTTTGCACCTCGTTTCGTTCCTCGAGGAAGGATCACGGAAGGAAGAAAAACCAACGCCCTCACATGTGATTCAAACTCTTTGATCTTTTCCTGATCGCATCCGCCGAGGAATTTATGGCGCTCGTGTTCTTTTTAAGTTCGGTCGGATTTCCTTTCAAGCCGAACGCGCTGCAGCCCGTAAAATCCTCTTGATCCACGAATTGATTTATCTTTCCACTTATTTGTTTGCTACCCCTGCTGTGCTAGTAGTTGTTTTTCCGTTCATTAATTTCCTTCACTCCCCAAAACAGAACCAGTAGAGAAGGTGTTAGATTTGTGGAGTGATTTAACATTTCAAAAACTGGGAACCCCTGTTTTTTTAAACGGGCGAAACAATAAAAGAAGTGTGAAGAAATGAGGATGTGTGTTAGGTTCGGAAAAATGGTTCCGATTTTCACCCACAAGTACTGTTGCGAAAGTGCGCTTTCGTCCCCCCCGGCGGTCTCGTTTGTCAACAAGGACATTAACGCCGACGGTACGGTCCCTCGAGGGCACTTCAGTGTTTGTCGAAAGTGTTTTCGGCTTTTTTCCCGTTTTTCACCGAAACGCAGGCACAGCCGTTTTGGCCCATCAAACAAAGTTGCGGTGTTCAATAATGGAGATCTTCTCCTCCACCCCGAGGCAGCTGCTGCTGCTGCTCCGCCGTTTGAAGGGAGACCCGAATTCGGTGTTGAAGGAGGACGAACCATTAGAAGATGGTGTGCGGCCAGTGTTGTTGGTAAGCACTTTGAGCGGAACGCTAGAAGCGCGCGCGCACCATTAGGACCGCGTGTCGCGGGGAGTGACAACTCTTTCGCCCCAAAAACCACCACCACACCCCAAACAGTACGGCGCACGCAAACACGATGACGCAAAAACAGGCCACCATCATTAAGACGATCAGGCGTGTGCGTTCGGGGCATCTTCCCCGGTACCGTCCCAGTTTTTTTTTCCACCCGTTTGTGGTATCCGTTTGAAGCGAAGATCAAAGGCGAAACGGCACGCAAGTGTGCCTTAAAGTGAAGCATTCCAATCGCGCCAACCGTTTGTGAGTGTGTGGCCAGGAGAAAACCCATCTGTGAGAGGAGGAGGAACCTGGAAGAAAACCGAAACTAGGAAACAAATATCCAAATGCTGCCAGCGACCGACGGCTGAGCGAAATAATTAAAGAAAAAGTGTCAGCGGAAGAAGCGGGAAGGGGGGAAGGAAATAGATCCCATTAGCGAGCCACACGGTTTCCGCGAAGCTGTGAGTGATGTGCTTTGATTTTTCGCGCCTTTCAAGTACCCCCTTGGAGCGAGCGTAGGGAGTTGTTTACGGCCGCAAACGAGCGCTGCGACGTCATTCGATTGACAGGAATTCGTTTGAGGTTCGGTTCATTGAGTACGCGCGAGTTCTCTTTCATGTGTCTGCTTAATTGAGAAACGGGGGATGCTCGAGTGAAACCGAAGCAATCCAGCGCTCCTCCTCGCCAATGTTCCCTCTACAATCCATGAAATATTTCCGGGCTTGAAACAACACCTCATCATCATCGGTACACTTTTCGTAGATTAAAACTTTTGCTTTTGTGTTGTCCCAATCCATCCACAGTGCTGCAGGAATGTGCAACCGATTCGGAGGAACTGATCTACCCCGGGCGGGCCCCGTCGGCCTGTAGTGCCCCGCCGGACCTCCTGCTGACCAGCGACCGCGAGCAGATGCTGAAGGTGAAGTCGTCGTCCTCGAGCGCCGGTGCTGGCACCGGCCAGACCAAAGCATCCCACCATCACCACCAGCACCAACACCACCAACAGCAGCAGCAGCATCACCACAATCACCATCATCAGCCCAGTGCCGGTGGCCACCTTCATCAGTCGGGCAACAACGGGCACCTTCACACGTCCGCCACCTCGCAGCATCACAAAGCGCCGAAGGACGCCTTCCGGAAGTGCTCGGGCAACAAGGGGGCGGCGGGTATGGCGGGGACGGCTGGTGGTTCCGGCGGTGGTGGTGCAACTAACACCATCAACACCACCGCCGCCACTATCCGGAGTGATCCCGATCGGGTGCGATTAGAGGTAAGTGCGAATCCATCCACTCGGTTATGGACTCTCATACTCATCGAAAACCATATTACGTTAGGTTAGGGTTTACTCTACTGCAAGGGTTGCAAACAAGCAAAGCTTGCGAGGCCATAAGTAAAAACATTCTGCTGATGTATGCTGTGAGCTCAGGAGATAGAAATTCTCTCTTCACAATTTATGCACGTCCCAGTTATAGGTCATGCCTACCATAAACCAATTAGATACGGATGATCTTACCCTAGTCTCCGCTCCGGCTTGACTGATAGGCGATAACGGTACGTCTGGACCTTGCGGATTCTTAGAGCAAGAGGTCAGAGCTACAAGGTCTGCCTGTCAGAGGCCGTCTGTTAGAAGTAATGCAGCCGGCACGACCATATGGCATATGGCCCGTTGTTGACGAAATTGATTGTTGCTTGAGGCAGATAATGGCTGCGATGTCCTAAGTCCACCTTCTGTGTTCCGAAGCGGAATCTTCCCATTCAGTAGAACCAACCCCTGATACTAGCGGGAAGAAGCAACCGACCTCGCTGAGCTAAAGCAGCCAGTCTCGCCAAGCCTTGATCAAATGAATGTCGGCGTGACCGCGAATGCATAACATTGCGCGAACATACTTCTCGATGGGACTCTCCTCCCTGCTATACGGCATCATCAGCTTCGATAGGGAGTTGCTGGGAAGGGGAGAGAAACGAGCAAACAAACCGCAAACCAAGGGAATCGATCAGAGGAAAACCTACCTCCGTCGGTTCCGACAATGAGACACACTCCCTCAGCGAGAAGGGCCTAATGGGGAGGGGACCAAGAGGAGAGGGACCGTGTGTGAGTATGCGGCCTGTTTGAAGTTTGCCGATTTATTGTACTACTTTTTATGATTCGCGATTACATTCATTCAATGAGTACACACCACCGAGCCGAACGAACCCGGACGGACGGGGTCCGGTGCCGCCCCGGCGACGAAGTCCTTTCCGCGGCCGTACATCGTGAATGTCATCCGGCGAGGGTTGAGGTGGGCCCTCCAATCGGTAATGGAGGAGCGAACCGGCCGGCGGAGGCATTGGGTATGAATTGATAAGTGTGTGTGTTTTTGTGTTTTTTTTTTCTTCGTACCATTCCATGGTGATATGTAATTGATTGTAATCCATTGTTGATAAGCGAACAATTCGAAGTGCGATATTGCGAGGAATTGGGACTGACATATGTGCACTTGTAATTTATCCTTTTCCTCAAATATAAAATTCTAAAATACACAGTTCATGCTTAGTTGTATTAAGCAAATTTTAAACTACAGTAAATCGCTTCCTAGCTTCAAACTAGTACTCATAAACTGAAATTCCCACGACAAGTTATCAAATATATCCCGGTGTGTATAAGTTGTGAATGTTGCGTTGTGTGAAAAAAGGTTTCATTTAAATCGGTCATTGTGTTTGTATTTCAGTAACACTAGGCCTTATTTTCACTGGTTAAGGGAAATTTATGCCACAGCGGTAGCGTGAGGACCCATCTTGTCAGGAAGTCATGGGTTCAATACTCAAATTTTGGCACCTCCCGGTACTACCAATGGATGATTACCGATCGATTGGTCGCTGTAACTCTCCTCGGAAAGTACCCAACTAGAGATTTTCTGACATTTAAAAAGGAAGATGATTATATTGTTGGTATAAATTTGACGAAGAGTCAATCCGACGCTAGTACAAACTGTATTTTGTGGTTTCAAGCAAATGTCCCAACAAAATAATTTGAAGTGAAATGTAAATCCACCTCATGCCAGACACTGTTCAATCCACCCGACCCTGTGCCACACCGACCGTTGACTCGTTGCGGATGGAAACGTGTTCGTATATATTTGCCCGCTTATGTGCCCATCACGAAGGGCCTGTCGGTGGTTGTTGGTGGAACGACCGAGTGGGGGGAAAGCGCCAGGCGGACGGAGGGCGGACACTCACTCGTTTGACAACGCTCTGCAGCGCGCTCCGCTTATCAGTGTGCGCGGTCGGGCGGCTCTTTTCTGTGTTTCTTCTCTGTGAAACTTACCGCCGACGACGACGACCACGACGACGATATGCTGTTGTGGATGGATGCGGCCCCGCGGCTGATAGCGCGGAGAAGTGACGTGACGTCGCGGTGCACGGGTTGGTGAAGGAGGAGAAGGGGCAGGAGCCGGTGGTGCTGGTCAACAGATGACAGGAGAATGCCGTGTTTGTGCCGCGCCAAAAGAAGCCGCCGCCTTTTCCAATCTCCACGCTCTGGGAAGCAGGGAGGGGGAGGGAAAGAATCACATTGACGATGGGGGGAGTGACGGCGGAATTCGTGGTCGTTGATGATTTGATTTATTTATTTTCGTATCGAAGGCACTTTTCCGCACAGCTCGTGCCGCCGCTCCCCGCACACCGCGCGTCTGGGGGAACCGGAACGACACTTGATGTTTCTACTGCTGCGGGCTTCAAGCCCTGACTCTGGTGGTGGAATGGGGTGAGTGGACGCGCGATTAGGTCTGTGGGCCATTACATGGAATGTTTTATAATTCCTCCATCAAAGGACAACACAAATTAAATTAAAAAAAAAAACACCCTATCAGAGGAATTACACACCATCCCCTCCTCCCCTCGAAGCTCGAAAAACACTAAGGCCATTGAGATTATACTTAAATGGTTGTCTGTTTTCCTATTGTCGCCCGTTTACATGAATCAATTTTTCATCGCTTTTATTGCTTCGGACGATGATGATGGGTATTTGGTTCATTAAACTTTTAACGAACGATGCCGACCGTTCGGCAAAATGACGTCACTTTCGGCCGGCAAGAAAACAGTTTAGGGTCAAAGAAAGGAAGGAAAAATATTAGCGAAAGCGTACCCGCGGGAATCAATTTGGTTGCCGTCTCAAAACATAACAAAACAAAAACCCTTCGCAAAGGGTTTGCGATGGGGGGCGAGTATGTGAGTTTTGTGTTCATTGATAAACAAACCCGTGAATGGAGAGAGAGGGAGAAGGGGCACAGAAGAACGTGTTGGAAGGATCAGCCCGCGCCGTGCAAAGAGACGAAGATGGAAACGAAGCTGAAATGGTTCGCCGTGGCGTACAGCTGAACGCGTCCCATCCGATCATCCATCAGCGGATCGTCGGCGCGAGGGACGGTTAACGAGGCTTGAGCATTTATTTATTTATGCTACGCTCGTTTGATACTCACTCCTCCTGCTACATGTGAACCCACCGGGCCAAAAACCATCTGGCGAAGGGCGCAGCGGCAGTGATTGGGTTGTGATTTTTTCTTCAACATTTGTTTTATCACGCCCGGCATCTTTTTGCCATCTAGGAAACAGTTTAAAGTTGCCCCATAGACCCCCGGTTCGGTTCCCCCTTGGGTCCAAGATGTGTTGCCGTGAAGCGATGAAGTTTACCTTGCCTCGAATGTTATCGAGCTTGAACTTGAATGCCGAAAGAGCGGTCCATAATAAAGTCCATTAAAAATATGTATTTTTTATATTCTCCTTCAGCTTTCAACGGGACGAAGGTTAGCGTGCGGGTTGCGATCGCGTATTTATGTAAATCAAACCCTCGCCTCTCAGGGCCCGGACCATTTTTACGATCGGCTCTACGATTTCGCTGTCATAATCAAAGCGGCAAAGCGGTGAGGTCCGGATCTTCTCAGAAATGGTCAGCACCACTGGGAAAAGACTTAAGCGCTTTCGTTTGCTTTGAAAGGAGTCGGCAGAGGGGGTGGGCGACATCGGCACACAAATTTCATTCCAAATTCCATTTGGGACGGGTTTTACTTTGAGTCGGACAAATGTTTCCTTTTGCGTTTTGATTGGTAAAAGGTTACTTACGCCACGGATGCTCATTTCGAAAAGGATTCAACGTATTACTCTGTTTAACGAGCTGGAAGTTATAGAGAAGTAGGATCCGAAAGCTAATCTTAAGAAAATGTTTTGTGAGGGAACTAAATAAAAGAAAATCTCAAACTTAATCTGCATTCTGCAAAGAGTATGAATAATTTTAAATCGAAACAATCGCACAACTTTGCTTTTTAACAAGTGTGGCCTATTTGATTATGAACCTGAACGGTGAAACCATTGACGAGAACGAGAATAAAGGTGGAATGCTGATGACATTTGCTCACCGTCCCATCCTCCGGCCGCGGTCGCTAATGATCTGAACATTTCGATAACACGTTTGTAAACGACCAGGCCCGAGAACCAAGATCGCTGATCTCGGATACAACCGTGGCCAGCGATGGGTATTAAAATCCATAAAGCAACGCATTTAATAGACGAGATCCAGTGCTCCCAAAGAACGGTGGGGGAAAAATGGGGGAAAAAAAGGCACCGTGAAACTAATGAAACTAGTTTACGCACGCCGGGAATGATCATGGGCGCTCTAATGTTTCTTCTATTTTCTCCCCACCCTCCCCCCTGGGGCAGAAGGCCCATAAGGCTGGCCGACGAGGAAAGATGTACCAATTCGATAGCGGAGCCGATGGGGGCAGATAGGAGGACAGTCTGCGAAACCGGCGTGTAACGAAACGTCCGATTGTTGTGTCCCGTTCATTGAGCATCGGGGACCATCGGCCACGGGCCCATCAGAGATGCCCATTATGATGGCACAAATGGCACGGCAATAATGTGCATGATGTAATCGTTATCTTGCGTCTGCTGCTACGGTCGATTTGCCTTCGGGGCGCCAACCCATCAGGACGGACAAGCATGATTAGTGCCACACACAACAATTGGCGTCGGTTGGAGGAAATTGTTTTCGCTTCACCGACGAGCAATTTGCATGCGAGCGATACGGAATGGGGAAAGTAAAAAGAAAAAGCTTTGGACTACTCCAAACTGGAGAGGTTTATTTAACGTTTTTTGTAGGGGAAAACTGAGTCAAATCCGTCGCATCGCATGTTTTATTCCACTATCAAATTAAACCCATTCGATAAGCGCGATCCGCTATTTTAGTTACCGGGATAACCGGAAGTATTTTGATCCACAGTCTTGACTTGCGATTAAACGCTCCGTTTTAGAGCCGATAAGACTTATATCGATATGGATCACTTACCTTAGAACTATTTGAACTTGTTACTTTACATCACAAACATCTTCATGCATTATGTGTGATTTTATTGTTTAAATCACTAGTGCCGTTACATTGACTTGAAAGAATGAAGAAACCAAATCCAGTGGTTTGGCATACATAGTTTTTAAAACGCAATACGATACCACCGTTCATTCGATGCTATCGTTTAAAAGCTACTGAATGCTAAACCATTACTGTCAAGTTAATAAGTAAACTTAGCTTTAAAAGGTGAAAGGAAGATTTAAACTATTCTTACTATCCTTTTAAATAATCCTAACGTGTAAATTGCGATCGCTTTGTTAACATTTCGCCAAATATGAAGTAAGATATGAATTCATTGGACATGATAACCGAATGCTTTTATTGTACAGTAAACAATTTGCCCCGAATGATAAACGATAAACTGGCCGCTAATTAACAAGCCGATAAATTACCCACTCGAAAACCGCGATTCAATTAGCGACAGTACAAAAAGTCGATTGAAATTCGTCCATTCATTGCTTACGAGGATGGTCTGACGACGACGGTCATGGCGGGTTGAGCATCAGCTCCTACCCTTTTCCCTGCACAGTTACGCTCGTCTTATCTTATCTCGTCTAATCCGCCACGGAACCATGCCACGGTTTGGTTTGGCTGACGAATGTCTACAAACAAGCCAAAAAATAGAAAACACAACATCGAATATTCGATGGTGATTCGGACAGGAGTACACAATACACAAGGGCACGCGATAATCGATGCCGACAGATACACTGACCCTATTTGTTGCAGTCCGATACAAATCGGGAAGGGAAAACACATTCACCCAGAAAACGGAATGGAATAAACCACCTCCATAGCTGCCGTGCCGTCAAATCGCGAACGACCTTGCCAACTGTTGTGCCACCGGTAGGGGAAGCAAGTGGGGCTTCCATGTAAAGAAAATAAAAACCATTCTTACCCGTTTGCGAAATGGCTTGGATGGTGGCCGTCGTTCACTATCGGCTACAACACTGGAGCCAGATAGAACCGGAGCGAGCGCAGGGAGACCCCGGTGACGATGGTGTCACTGGGGTCCGGGAAGGGGTTACGAACTTATCAGTCGGTCGGCGCCAAAAGGAAAGCAAGCGCAGCAATGCAATCTCGTGAAGTGCTCATTTGCCGCCGGGGTGGTCGTTTGTAGAATATGATTGGCATATGTTGAACAATATCGTCGGGGCGATCTGAGTGGAAGTACATACAATTATTTTGAAGTACAGTATATAGAATATGGTTTCCGTGGATAATTTTGATATTCTTGCATTGAATTAATTGTTATTAATTCTTTCTATTTCCTCTTCTTCCTACAGGAATTCACTTGTGACGTCTCACTGGAAGATGGCAAGAAACCTCAGCCCTTACAGTTTTCCTTCACTCTGTACGATCTGGATGGTCACGGGAAAATAACCAAAGATGTAAGTGTCATACCGACGTGAAAGCCTTTACTCGTGGATGATAATACTGACAATCCTTTCATTCGCTGTGTTTGTAGGACATCGCCGGAATAGTGTCGACAATTTATGAATCTATAGGCAAATCGGTAGTAGTTCCTCACTATGGTAGCAAAACCATCAACGTACGGCTGACGGTGTCACCGGACGGTAAGACGGCCGCAACGAAGTCGGCGGTCAAGAAGGCCATCATCACACCCCGCCGCCGGGGCTACCGGTCCCGTAAGCTCATTTCCGACGACGACGGTAGCGACACGTCGGAAAACTGCCCCCGGATGCTGCTGCGGAATCGGACCGGAGCGGCGGGAGCAGTGAACCACAGCACGGGGGTTGCGTCGTCCCCCTCGGTGGCAACTAATAACCTTAATCAAACGCATCACCATCATCACCATCACGGGAACGGAGAAGCGATACCGGTGGCGGTCGGCAGCGCGGGGAAGCTAAAGGAATCGAACCTGTCGAAAGCAGCTGCCCTGACATCGGCGGCCCAAGGGAATCGGTCGACGGGATTAAGCAAAAGCTCCGAAGCGGCCACCACCACCATGACGACCGGTGTGGAAACGACCTACCACAACAATCTTAGCCCAACGACGGGGACACCCAACAACAAGGCTGCGGCGCTAAACAACGCCGTCTCGCTCGGCAAGCCGTCGGAGAATGTGTACGAAAGTATTAACAATCTAAAGTGCTGCAATCTGCAACAGCAACAGCAGACGCCTTCATCGAACAATACCAGCCAAACGGCAGCATCGTCCCATGTGCAGAGCCCACTGTCGGTGGGCACCGGCCACCTGAATCACTCGACAGCTTCGACGGCAGCTCTTATCTGTCGTGACTGTATCGACGGTCCGATGGTGTCGTTGGCCGCCGGTTGTCACCTGGAACCGACAGTATCAGCCACCGCCCTTCCATCGATGGATGCGGTAGTTATTCCTACGTCGGCAGCAGCCCTCGCCAGTGGTGCTGCTGCGGTGAGAAGCAAGAGGAAGCTCGTCCGTAAGACTCGCTCGTCGCGGAAAATGGGCAGCGGCGCCGTTGGGGGAAAGCTGGCGATGGAGGATTTTACCGGACGACCCCGAGCCCGCAGCCTTTCAGTGGGCAACGAGAACTGCTACGAGAACGTGATCGGGCGAGTGGCGGCGGCTGCACCGGGCGAATGTTGGAAGAGCTCCCTGTGCCGCCGGGAGCTGATCGAGATCATCCGCGAGAGCATGGTGAAGAACAGTCTCTGTTTTCAACCCAATCGGTAAGACGCTTTGGGAAGAATCTTTTTACCATTACCACCCAACAGCGTATCGTAACAGCTTTGTTTTGTTTTTCTCGTCAACAGGAAAGCGATGGAAAGTTCACCGAAGCATCGCCACCGTTCGCACACGATCGCTTCCCGCGTCGGTGATCAGGTGTTCCTGAACTACCACCACCATCCGGCCCTCCTGGCAGCGAACGGAGCGTTACCACCGAACCTAGCGACCGAACTCGCCGGTGGAACACACATTGCCGCCGCCAATACCGCACTCGTCTCAATGGTTGCTGCCACCGGACACGAGGCGAACCTGTGCGGGTACGATTCCTACCTCCACCAAACAATATGTGCCGCGGCTAACGGGGGAGGAGGCAACACTACGGCAACGGCTATCCATCTGGCGGCGGCTGCTGCCCATACTACGGCTGCCGCCATCCAGCCACTGACGACCAGCACCCCAAACCGAATGCTACACCATCATCATTCGAAGGCTAAAAGGTTTGTAGTCAATAGCCTGCTAGTGCGTCGTTTTAATCGTAAATTACTATGGTAACAAGAAATGTTTCATTCGTTGCTATGGTAATTACACTTAACAAGTGCTTAATCTAACGATCTAACCCCTACTTTTTATTGAGACAAATAATACCAAAAATGTAATATTTCTGTGTTTTTTTTACTTCGCCAATAGAAAGGAACACCGATTGGCCCTAGCGACAACGGCCGGTGCTACGGCGGCCATCCGTTCCTCTTCCCATCCGGCTCCGGTAAAGCTCAGCACGGCCCTACTCAACCAGCAGTACCCGAATCTCTCGGCCGAACAGAAGCTGACACGCTCGATCAACCAGGTCGAACAGTGGCTCGATCATCGCAGTCCGAAGGTGCTACTTTCGAAGGTAAAACTGGCCGACGACAACACGATGCAGCTGGTGGCAGCTACGCGAACAACCGGCCATAGCAATACCACCACACCGGGAAAACCCACGGTAGCGCTGAAACGGTCGAAGAGCAAGGAGGAACTAATCCCCCCACAGGGCAACGATAACCGGAATGCACTTACCGGAGACCTGCTGCTGCTGGAGAATCTAAAGATAAGCGAAGACATCGCCGAAATTGCGGTCGTTACACCGAAGAAGGTGTACAACAAGGAGTCACTGATCGCGTCCGCAACGAAGAAGAACATCAAGACACACCATCAGCGCACGACGGAAGTAAGCACCGCGGCGCAGAAGGGATTAGCGGCGGCGACCAAAACCGACCAGGTTTTGGTACAGCTTCAGTACGGCTCCGTGCCGGTCAATGCCGATCCAAGCGAGTGCGAGAACCTCATCCGCATGTCGGATGACGGTGAGGACGAACTGTCGTTACCCCAACCGTCCGCCTCGGCACGTCCGCAGCAGTCCCAGTCACCACATCATCACCAGCAGCAATCCCAATCGCAACCCCAATCACCGCAACATAGTCAGCAACAGTCACAGCAGCAGCGTTACTGCGGGACGGCCGCGGCAAGTGGGGCACATTCCGTTTCGTCTGCTTCGGCCACCTCAACGACGGCCGTCCATCGGTACGTGCATGAGCACATTCACCACCATTATCACCACTTTGAGAACGATCCGGACGAGTCCTGATCTTGGTGGTATCTTCCGGGCCGCATCGGAAGCAGCCGCAGTCCAATTCATGCCCTACCCGGCCCCTGGTTGGCTCTCAGCGAGCCACCACCAGCTGGTGGGCTTCATCCACCACCGCCACCGTGATCGTTAGTGGTCACCACCCATCGATTACCGCAACGTTGCCGATCGTCGTCCTCCGGGTGGTTCTGTTGCTTTTAGCTCCATTGTCACGCACACACACACACACACACACAAACACACACTCTCTCTCTCTCTCCCTATCTCTCTCTAAACAACACATTCGCTCTAGCTGTACTTAAGAATCTCATCACCTCTATCTACTAGCTGCACGAAACAAAACAAAAATCAACTGCCAAAAACAACGCATGAAGCGTGTGTCGAGTTTAGCCGGTGAAATTACAAGCCCATTGTTAGAACGTACAAATGATGTAAATTCAATCGTTAAAAACAATTAAAAATCCACATAAAAACCTGACACGTTAAACTATATAGCTCCGATCCGCCGATCGTGTGTGTACTCTTCATTGGTTTTTTTTTGTGGTTTTGTATGGAGCTGGGTGGTCTTTATGATAGTTCTAAGACGAAGGGGATGATCATTGTAAAACTTGTGTATACGCACGTAGAAAAGTACTACTTAGGGTACTGTGAGCTGACACGACTCCGAAGTGTTGTACAGACATAGCATATAAGCACCATTACGCCACAAGCAGTCGCTTTACGCTTGGGGCAGTCGAGGAAAAGAATCTTCTGGCCGCGGCGTGTTGAGGGAAGTGCATAAGTATTGCTAATAATTATTGCCTAGTGCTAGTACTATTTATTTTGTTAGTTGGAACCAAATCATCGAACTAGGTAGAGGGGAACAACAGTTGGGCCCACAAGAGTACGGGGAGAGAAGGCTACACACATAAGCTCGCGTTATATCTTGCACGATCCTTTTGTTTCTGCATTACAACCGTGTTTTCATACTCTCGCTCTTCCAACATGTCTCAGACCCGTTAATCATCTCATTGACTAGACTTTCTTCTATTTTATGTTCTAATTTCCATCATTCACTGCATTCACTGAACAATCCCCTGTTCCCTCATGACGTCTGTACATAGAATATAGATTAAAACCATCATCAACCCGGTAGCGGAAGTGCAGTTGAATAATGATGATTAGAGGAAGATCAATGGGGGAAAAGGGAGAACAAGAAAACGAAACTTACAAGACTGATTTCATGTTATTAAATCGTAATAATGAATGTTTGTTTGTGCCCTGTCTATTATTTTATCCAACCCTTTCTTCTTATTCAGCTGTTAGTTTTTTTTATAATCTTACGACTTTACTATCCATAAAAAACCAACACGAACAAACTGTATCTTTAATTAGAAACAAACCCACCCCGGTTTTTTTTAAACTACCTACATGGCCATTTAACAAACTATTTCGACGCTTGGTTTCCAACAAAAAATATATTAGAATTGAAAAGAGCGACAGCGGATCAAAAACAAAACGATCAGCAATTTTAAGTACTATGTTTAAGGCAAAACTTAGCTCATAGCTTAGAATCAAAATTATTAAACGGGTTTTGGAGGCAACATTTAATACTATACGGGAATTGTAAACGTGACGAAATTTACAACGAACACTCGGTTCATCGTTCCAGAGGGTGTTTTTTTACTTTTGTTACAACATTTATCAGAACGTTTAGAATATCTATCTGAAAAAAGGGAAAATTAATTTCACCCACCTGCCAATGAAATGGTATACAAACTCGCCGCTTCCGAAGGGTGTTTTTTTTTTCAACATTTGGCATACGTTACCAGCATATTGGTTACAACGACGAGATATACGGCCATTATGACTAAAACAAATACAAACGACTAATGATTTTCGATAGTATATTGCAGAGGGAAAGACAGGAAGTAAGATTTCGGAAAAAGAGGGCTGAAGAAATGTATCTACGCGAGTATCATATTAGAATTTGTCACCTAATCGAAAGCTTTGCCTGGACAAGAAACAAACAGAAACACAAATAGTATTGCCGCTTACGTCGCCGTGGTGCATGTGCGAAAACATTAAAATTACATGCTTACAATTGGCCTGAGCACGGGAAACTCCGCTATAAATTACTACAACAATAACTATCCGCAAGCAAAATTACATTTCCATTAGTAAACTGTTCCAATGTTTCACCTTTAGCCTCCACTTTATTTTTTATTGAATTATTACAATTCTTTCTGTCCACTTTTATAATCGTGTCTGTCTGGTTATGGTTTAGTATGAATGAGTGAGAATGTGCGCTTGTAGGATTTATATTAGTTTAAGGTTTATTTATTACAACTATGTCGAAATGAAACCCTTACGTTTCAAATCCCTCGAAGTGCAGCAAAACGGACTTTATTCGATTTTTCTTTTCGAGGCGTACGCAGAATAAGGTTAAGCACACAGGAGTTTGTTCCACTATACCGGTCGTAAATGCATACACACACAAACACAACGATAATAGCATATAAACGCGAATGCAATAAAATTAAAGAACGGTGTTTTCCTTCATTTACTAAGGAATGCAAATATAACATGACATAAATTGTTTGAGTACCCTGGTGTTTGATATCACAAAAGTGCCAAGCTGAAACTAAATGCTAAATAAGCGATGATTCTCGACATATAATCGTAAATAAGAAATCCGAAAAGATAATTGAAAGAAATGAGACCTCGGCTTATTTCATTCAGGTTTTTTTTTAAATTGATTTTGACTACATACAATTTATCTGCATTCAATATTCTTCCACCGAAAGTTTGCCGACCACTGAACTAGAGCTTTTTCCAATTGTTTACCTTCGATGTCCATTCGATCAGCTGTTGCGCTTCGTATGGCAACGGATGAACCTCGTTATTTTTGTTGATGTTCACGCACGTCACTTTCGCCGCAGGTGATAATGATCCCACCCTACGAACACAAATGTTATCATCAAGGCACTGATGATCACCCTGATGGAATGAAACAACATTTTGAACAGAGCGTAAAATCGAGTGCAAAAGGTCTGCGTTGAGCTTACTTGCAGGTAGCAAACAACAAAAAAAAAAAAAAACAGTCAACGACAACGATATTTTGCCCCACTATAGAAGGTATATGATTCTCCGCCATCTCCTTGACGAAATGCCGTTTGTTTATGTTTCGGCAACAGAAAAAGCGTTTGAAATAATAATCGATAATGACGGAGTTTGATATGAATACATATGAACGACGGATATGAATTACATTTGTGAAGTGTAGAAATAAGTAGTAAAGCCGCTGGTCTCGCTTCATGTCAATGTAGAGCTCGTGTTACGCTTATTTGCATTTCTCTTCCAACAGTTTTTCACCACTTTTATTCTTCTTCCAAATCCCGTTGAAGCTTCGGATTTTGAACAAAATGTTAGTTCGTAACAATACGCAATTTACTTACTTCTACGGCAAGACACACCAAATGATGTAAAGTCACCAACCAAAAGTCGGTTGAGGGACCACCTTTTTTTTTTTTTTTTTTTGGTCTCATTGTCCACGCCTATGACAGAATCGGGGAGATTCATGACAGAACCATGAAAGATTCATGAAGATTCATTAAGGTTTCGAAAAATTCATTAAGCTTTGAATATTCGAATCCGCAAAGATTCATGAATCCATCTGAATGAATCTTAGGTAAAAGATTCATATGAATGAATCTCGCCAAAAGATTCATTAAGCACAACACTATCTAATACCCTTATGTCCTCCTAAGATCTGCTTAAAAGTAAAAAACAAATATAACATTCGCTTATGGACGCAGAGACGCAACATGTGTGTGGATCGCGGTGCTAGTTCATTGCGTTGGAAATACACGCCGCGTGATGTCTTCCTCCGCACGAGTAGAAGCAAGACCGAATACAAAAATTAGAGCGAGGGATCCGCGCGCTGATCATTTTTAGTTGGGTTCTCGACAAACAAAACACCCGATGACCTCCCTGACGAAATCTACGACCAAGACAAAAACATGCCCCGCGTTACGTTGCTACTTGCAAGTACATTAAATGAGGAGAGTGTATATGTATGGGAAATATCGCACATTTTCCCGCGTTGTTCACCATTACCCGACTAACAAAATTGCTCTGATCAGATTGGTCGCACACTTACATAATAGGCAAGTTGATCATGCCTATTTTGCACGCGACGTTATGCTCTGTTCATAGATTCCATCAGAGTGATCAACAGAGCTCTGTTCATAGAATTTAGGGTAGGGCACTTTGTATATCGCGGGGTATGCAAAACGATTTGTCGTAGTTTACCATGATCAGGGCCCTGATGAGAGAAATTTTGTTGGTCGGGTAGTGAGGTTGGTGGCAGTATTCTGACGCATGCGATATTATCGTTCACTAGTATTTCTGCTATTTTTAAAACTAAGAAAAAGTAAAAATCACAATCTCGAGATCATCGCATACGACGATCTCTGATACCAACCTGATTTCCTGAAAGGAAGCTGTTATTATTTGCTGGGACTGTGTGGTGTAGTAGGGTCCAAAGTGTCGGTAGTTAGTGAAGTTTTTTCGTGCAGTGTTTTTACAGAATCTCACATATTTCGTCAACAATTCACATCATGCCAAAATCAGCAAAACTGAAATCATTAAAGATTAGCATCCGCTTTGGAAATCAAGACAAAAATTTCCTATTGGATGGTGAAGAAGTTTGCAACAACATCAACGGGGTGAAGCAGTTTTGCTTTTACCGGTTCCCGCTTTTGGTACATGATAAAAATCTAAGGATGTTCTGGATCGGTAAGTAGAAATGCTTGGATTCAAAAGTTGCTTGATATTACCCCAATGCTTACCTTGATATTACAATTTTATGTTTCCATTTTCCGATCGATCAGATCAACACAACGATGAGATATGCTTGATAACTGACAGCGATTATTCTGCCTTCGTGCGCGCGGCGGACAACACAATAGGTCATCTATTCGTCGAAGGAAAGGCGCCTGATAATGAAGATCTTCCACAGCACACGACTGTTAGCTGTGATGTTTGCGATCAAATGGTTGTAGGTCACCGGTACAAATGCCTTATTTGCCCCGATTATGACCTGTGCATGACGTGCGAGGCGCAGTACCGCCATAAGGACCACGTTATGTTACGCATCCCTCGTCCAATAGATATGCTGAAGAAGTACCTTCCCCAGCTAACAGATGGGATACCCTGGCAGAGGAAGTAATGGGTTCGACCACGAAAGTAACACTGAACCGTGCTATCGGTATCTTCTGTCGCTTTCTCACCCACGCAGGTTGTACCCCCATTCCCCGAGAGCGTTGATCATGTAGAACACTTGTGAGCGAAGTCCATATAAATAAAACGACTTTAACTCGGTTCACTCCCGAGTCCTTCTGTGACGTCACAGGCTTTCTACTCTTTCTCTTTCACGCCTCACTTCCCCACTGCCGTTTGTTCTTCTACCCTCATTTTTTTTCTTCTTAGCGTAACGACCGTCTTGTGTGTCCGTTAAGGGTTTACTAGACTTGTTCACTTTGTGTAGGTGGGTAGCCAGTTCTCTCGCACAGGGGAGGGTCCGGTCCCGGTTGGGATTCGAGCCCACATCGTCAGAGTGGTGTTCTCCAGCGTTCATTGGCCGATTGTCTAACCGACGCTACCACCCGGCTGTCACGAACCTTTAATTTCATTCTAGTCAAATAAAAGCGCGTGTTTTTAAAAAATCGCTACGATAATTTATTCAAAGTGTATCATACACCAGTGTATACAGTATTGCACTCATAATATTATTTAACTACTTATCCTTCAGCTCTACCTCGATCAAGATTACGCATCTCCATCTCTGATCGTAAGAGTTTGTCTTTAATATGCTGCAAGGTCGCTTCTTTATCTTGATGTAATTCCTCCCTCACCTGTTGTCTGCGCCAGCTTATACCTTAATAACATTACTTTAGCACTTCATCGCTTGAGTACACTTTCAAGTTTCCAAAATTACACATTTCAAGATAGTTAGGTTGAATAACGACTTTGATAGCAGCAACAACTTCGTATAAACTCTTCGTATTGCTTACACAATTTGCAATCCAACATGCAGATAGCATGATAGTAGATAGGCAACTGTCACAGACTCGCTCATAGTTCACTAACAGGCGAGAGGGCACTTTGAGCGAAACGGACCGCGATACTCGAAATTTCGATCGTACAGATACTAACTCCCAAAAAAAGGAGAAAGAAAAATGTTTGTAGAATGTTCGAAAGGGAAGACGTGACGAATTCTGAATTTGAGTGAATTCGCTCTTTGAGCGAGGTTCTGTCAACGGGGAATCGATGGAACGAGAGAATCGAACATGGGAAAGCAATACACTGAAAATGTTCTCCAATGTACTCGTGTTGTTCACGTCTCACCCTTGTAGTAGTATGGAGTAGTATACTGGGCACTAGTATGGATGCATACAAACATTGTGAACCCTGAACAAATCGACTCGATAGCTCAATAAATTGTTGAAATTTTTCTAACTCAGCTCGTTGGTGTGAGCTTAAGTGCTTAATTTTTACCTTTGGACCTATTTTTTATCAAAATTTGCATTCAAACAAGAAAAGTAATTATATAGACATTTGCAAAATTATTTGAAACATTTTAATTGATTAAAAAAGGCAGAATTTTTAACATAAAAGATAACTTATAATTAAATTTACAACTTTGTCGAAGATTGCAAACTTAAAAATTGTGTATTCAAGAAAAAATAATGCATGACCATCTTGCATTGAAAATTTACGCTGTATATTTTGTCTGCGTAAGGTGTCTGTTTTTCGAAGGAAAATTAGCTTTAAGTGTTTAAGGGTGTTCACAGACGGCGTCAAAGTCCTCTCCGAACGAAACTCCTGACCTACTGTCCTTTTTTGCTAGTTGCTTCTACGTTACTTATATCTTCGTGCTTTTCACGCAATCAAAATATGTTCACTAAAAGGCACTGATTTTGAATTTGTAATCCACCCACAAACATGTACATCTGGAATTCTGATGCTGATCAATGAATGATAATTAAATGACAAAAAATAAGTTTACCTTTTAACTTTTCAGGGTTCCAGATGAGTCATCAGAAGGTTACGAGATGAAGCGTGCACAACGGCTACGTTGACAAACGGTAGGCAGAGAGAATAGATGTGTTGGTTTCTTATAAGATTTTTCTCCGAAAAGTTTGAAAAAATTACGAAGCTTTCGCCGGTACCTCGGCAATTGATCTGTTATAGGAACCTGAAAGAAAAGCTCGTCGATAGAGCACTTGTCCGCGACACTGGATGTATAAAGTTGCCGACCCCTGGATTAGAGCCGACCCCTTTTTCGATTGTTTACCTTCGAAGTTCATTCGATCAGCTGCCCCACCAACATTTCGCTATGGAAAATGACCGCTGCTTTTCTGTGAAGTGTTCGGCTACTTTTCCTATTAAAGCAGCTCCGTTCATTTCTGATGCAGCACCGGAGTTCATGAAATAATTGAAGCGTATGAAATAATTAATGAAATAATTCAACAAATTTAAGCATTGTTTTGAACCTTTGCAAAAAAATGTGAAAAAATTCAAAAAACATTTCACAACTCTTGTTCCGTTTGTTTCTCTTTCTTCTGTTCTGTTCTGCCTTTCTCGTTCTGCTGCCTCGCTCCCCTCTGCGGTCCTATTGTAACCTCCTGATGTGTTCTGCTCGCCTGGTAGCAGGTGTTCCGCCGTTCCTTCGGCTTTGGGAGTTGATATGTTGCCTGAGGGTGAAAGATGTATATATTTGTCTTTGTTATTAAAGTTTTTACTTACCATTTGATTCTGCCAGTCCGAAGCGTGTGGGGTGTTAATCTCGAATTGTTCCAGTAGTCCACCGAGAATCTTGTACACCCTCGGGTTTAACTAGGGTTTTCTTTGACCGCTTTGGTGTTTGCGTGACAGTACACGCACGCGTCGCTTGTGTATCAACGTGTGTATAACGCACGCGCGTTGACCTTGTAAATAGAACCGCTAACAAGAACCAGCTGATTCTTGTTTTGCCACACTGGTGTGGCGACAACCGATCGCACCGTATGATTATGTTTGTGATATTTTCGCGCAACATTAAATAAACATATGCGCATGGAATTTCTTTGTGTTATCATTACAGTTGTTCGTCACATTTTTAACATGTAATACAGCGTTTTACAGCTCACCTAGCAACCGGGGCAGTGTATGTAGAACATCAAGAATGATAGCCTACTGCAGAGTATTTGATGTAGAATAGCAAAACCCACAAGTGGCAACACAAACGGGTTAGTAGAAAAATCATCACTTTCTAGGATCTACCAGAATGAAAGTTGACGCATGGATGTTTGAAGTAGAGACGACCAGTTGAAAGGTACAGGATAAGGTAGGCTATGATCGCTTTTTCGCATCAGAAAACGAGCGCGAATCACAACAATCCTCGCAAAAGTATGTTTTCGACCGGAAAGCGATTTTCCCCTACTTTTACCTGCACCCCTCAACTGGTCGTGCCTACTACAAACATCCACGCGACAACTTTCATTCTGGTAGATCCTAGAAAGTGATGGATATTCTACTTACCGGTTTGTGTTGCCACTTGTGGGTTTTGCTATTCTACATCAAATACTCTGCAGTAGGCTATCATTCTTGATGTTCTACATACACTGCCCCGGTTGCTAGGTGAACTGTAAAACGCTGTAAAAGGTACTAAAATATGACCGCAAAATGTTTGATTTAAATTTCAATACAAACTGGCGCTAGGCGCAGTGTACTGCCTTCGTCATTAACATTGACCAAGCGACTAAGTTGCATGTTTTTTGTGTAACATGTGCTTTATACGTTAAGAACATGCAAAACGAAAGAACGGAGCAAAGAACAATACGAATGATCAAAGATGTACTTTTTCCTCCACGAACTTTGGTTCATACCTAGCTTGCAATATGTTACAGATAAAAAATTACTTTTACAAAGATAGGCCATGCCAAAATCTGGTTAAAAATAATTGCACAGCTTACCCACATCCACTACATCCAACTGCAAGTTGCAATGATTTTTTTCAGATTTAGATGTCGCATCGCATTTTTCATTGCTTAGCGTTTGATTGTTTCATGAGATTACGTCTTTTGGAAACTAGTAAAGATCTACACACAGATCTATAAACCAATTGGAGACAGCATTCGGAAGCAACGGATAAAAATCTAGCTCTTATCAAAAGCGACTTTTGTGTGCAAAATGCGCTCCAACATCTTCTTCCGCCGGAAACATAATCGTTTCTCAGCATAAGGTGAAATCATGTATTGACAGTTTAAAAGAGAGCAGGTTAATGGCACTCCTTAGTCAAAATGCATTCGTTGTTTAATGCTGGTAACCCTAATATAAATACATAAACTCGTGTAGCAACTGCTCAGGTGGATAGAAAATTAACCACTACCGGACAAAGATTACCGTTACTTTGTAATTAACCTTTGAACTGAGAAACACGGCCTTAACGTTTGCATTAAAAAATAGACAAATTTCGTCGGCGATAAGAAAAAAGTCAACCCAGTATATTGAATAAAGTAAATTTTATTGTAAGATTAAGATTTTAGTACTTTCAAAATAACTTCCGACGGCCAGTTGGCCTTAGCCGAAACTTTGGCTTAGCCAACCAAACCAACCATGTAGGAATGTTTTCAGTTGCTGTAAATGTTTTTTTCGATTGGTTGTAGTTGATAGGCATGAGCAAGGTGAGCAGTGTGGGATATTTCAATTATATTTGACCCATTCAACTCCTCCGATCCTCTTTACGCATGATTTACTGTGGCTAGGTATGTCCAAACCACTGAATCGTCTTTATCGTGTTTTCTGATAAAGTGGATTTATTCCGGAAGACACTGCACACTGTACACTTCTCCATACGCTGGAAGTCTTGACAGGAAGAACAGCGACTTTGGGCAAATCCTTCTCGCTGATTTTCACTTTTAAAATTTATTATATTTAAAAAAAAAAAAAAAAATCGCTTTAAAAATACTGTAACAAGCTTCAACAGTAATATAAAATACTAGGCTTTTTTACCACTTGTCGCCATCTGGTTTTAAATAATCGTTGGTCACGTGGTCCGCTATTAAGCAGGATGTTTAACACACAATCAAACGTAGATGGTTGTTGTCAAACTTGTTTTAAATTTAAACGAAATGCTACTCTTTAATTTCCTTTTAACAGAAAGTTGCTAACGTGTTCCGTTTTTTCATTGGTTAAAATTTGTCTCATATTTTAAATGCCAACGTTATTGTAATATTCCCGAAATGCAAACGTTCGTCACTAATCAAGATTTAATCGGTATAAGGACAGTCTATGTCGATTATGTTGGACCTCTTTCACGCCCGAAGATAAAACTCGAAAAAGAATTCTATATTTCAAATATCAAATGGCGAACATGAATCCTTAGCATCAAACACCTCGCAATAGTTGGCGTTCGAGATCATTGATTCAAATGATCAATGTATCGCTGGGATATATTTTTGATGTTTTAAATATAATGGACACACTTTATGAATAGCCGATCATATGTTAGTTTGATATGCATTCGTTTATTCACAGGTGTAAAACGTGCAGCGGTAGCAATGGTAGCAACTGCGGGAGAAGATTAAAAATTGATTGCGGGAGAAAAAAATATCGCATCCACCCTTCTTAGAACATAACTTGAGCCAGCAACTAGCAAACTTGTAATTTGTTTTTCCAACGCTGTAATTGCTGACATGCATGTGCATGTGCATGCGCAAACAGATCGTTCCGAGCTAACAGATAAATATCATCAATAAATTGAATAATATTTGTCTATTTTCTCGTTGTCATTATAGGTATGTAACACTTATACGAATTTGTAATAACGTAAATGAAAACATACCAACATATAGAAATTCTGTCGAAGGATTCTTTATTCTATCGAGTGTTGCTTTGAAGAGACCGCACGAGAATGCTTCGAATGCTTTTGAAATCATACATTTTGGATCATCTAAAACACAATCATTTCTGAGGCGATTGAGATGATATAAATATTATTGCATAGGTATTTAGTGGAACTATCTTTTGTCTGAATGATGCACTTGGCTAGAAATAACCATTAAGGAGCAATTTTGTTTTATTTCTTCTCTTTATTGTGCATCGATAATAGATTTGAAAGCGTCAATGTTGTTTACATTGGAAAATGTTCTACCGTTGGTGGCAGCGCTGGTGCCGGTAAATAAACTTTCCGTTCAAACTGTAACGGTTTATGCTTTGCATCCGTCGCTTTATTTCATTTTTCATGCAAAGTTTCACTCAAGAGCGGGTTGAAAAATTTCGGCGCTGCAGCGCGAATGCGACGGAGCATAAGTCAGTCGCTTCGTCTCGCTCCGATCCACGGGGATAGGCCTGAGTTCATTCAAAATTGGTAGTAGGGTGATGTGCTCCGCATGGCAACGGATGAACCACGTTAAGTTTGTTGATGTTCACGCACGTCACTTTCGGCGCAGCCAGCGATGATGTAAGTCATACACAGTGGATGGATGTAAACAACATTGCGGCGTACGAAAATGATGCGTAAATTTGCGAAATACTGGCGTGATTCGGCCACCTTAGTCGTATTGGCACGCAACAAACCAGCGACAACTAATGAAAAATATAACTATAAGGTAAAGTACTTCCTTTCGCTACGTACCAGGAGCGAATTTAATGGTGGTTCCAACACGTTCCCTGTAGGTGCTTACGTTTAAGCGCACGGAAAAAACTTCCTTCATGCCGAGCAGTGTCGTCTTTCCCGGCGGTGGTTTCGATCGGCAGGATGGGGCACTAGAATGGACAAACTTCTTCGAACAGCGTGGCGTTAACACCGATCGGCTTAAAAGTCTCACGCAGGTGACCGGCCCGCGACCGTACATCTTCCAAACAGAAAGCGACGATCAAGTCGACCGAAACATTTCGCTCCGGTTGTGTGCGCTTAGGGAAGCATTCGAAGAGCTTGGTATTTTGCTGGCCGGACCGGTTGACGAGCTGGATGCCAGGACAGACGGTTACAGTCAGTGCTTGAAGTCGTTGGACGTGCCCAGTTGGCAGCGACGAATACACGATGGAGCCGCTTCGTTTCGTGAACTTCACAGCGAACTGGGAGTTGTTCCGGATATATTCAGTCTGTACGAGTGGTCTTGCTGGCTAACGCCTACCATGTTTCGCAAGCGACGCTTTGAGACGGCGTTCTATCTGGCGGTATTGAATGAAATTCCGTCCGTACACCCGGAAGAGCACGAGGTGGCGGAGTATCTCGTACGTTGAAAAAACAAACTCACACTCTAAATGGCTTTACGAATTTATGACCGCGCATTTACCCAATCCCTTTTCCTATAGTGGGACACACCAGCGGCCCTACTGGAAGCACACAGGGCGGAAAAGCTTTGGCTAGCGCCGCCACAAATGTATGAGCTGACCCGTCTCAGCCACCTGTACGACATCGATCAGATCGTACGGTTCGCGATCGAACGCAACCGGAAAGGCTCGACTGTGCTCTGCCCGGTACAGTACACTGTGTCCGATGGGGTTGTGTTCGTGCTACCCGGTGATGACCTTTACCCGGCAAACTACGACTTCATTAGCAAGCATTCCGACGTGGACAAGTACAGTGAAATTACACGAGAAGAATTGCGTTCGAAAGCGAAGAGGTTACACCGTGTGGAACATCTGGGTTTGCATCATCAGGAGTACTTTCTCAACCAAATGCCTCTCGATGGGCATCTCAACTTGACGGGAGACAATGGTCACTTGGTCGGGCTTTGAAGGGGGTTTTCCCCCATGGGTGTTAGGTTGTTAAAGCTATAGGGTATTTGGTATTAAAATGAAACTAGGAGCATGAAAATGTCCCTCCAAAAACCGATTCCACACCTTGTTTATTAAAACGATACCCATAAAAAAACAATTATCCCCTAAGATCACAGCTTCGAGAGTCCGGTATTTTTCCCGCACAAATGTAGATGACCGTCCACCGGTTGACCGTTTTGCAGGTACGTTTGACTATTGATGCCTCGGTGCTCGACGCGATGCAAATTTTGTGCCAGATCCGCAAACTCCTGGGTCGAAAGGTGTACGTATTTGTTGACGTCGGCGTTGTCGGTTAGGAAATCGAAATCTTTTGGATACATATCGTCCCCCGGAAGTGTACCGACGGAACCGTCTGAAGTATTGTACATCACAGGACAGAACGGTGTCGTTCCATGGAACTTGCGTTTGGTAGCAAACTCTACCAGCACATCGATATCGTGCACGTAACTTAAACGTTCCAGTTCATAGGCCTGAGGGGGCGCTAGCCACAAGTTGCCTTCGGTGTGTGCTTCGAGCAGGGTACGAGGTGATGCCCACTGGAAAATGTGCAAATAGAACTGGATGAACTGTGCCCACAACCGTTTAAGTAACCAAATCACTGACCATGTATTCTTCCACCTCAAACTTTTCGGGAAAAACCGATGGAATCTCGTCCAGCGCTGCTAGAAAAAATGCCGTTTCGAACCGTCTCTGCGGGAAATAGGTCGGAGTGATCCACGTCGACCATTCGTACAAACCCCAGAGCTCCGGCGTTTCCCGCAACTCACTGTACAGCTCCAGAAACGACTTGCGCCCATCGTGTACGTCCTTTTGCCAGGACACCACATCGAAACCTTCCCTTGCGCGACTGAAGCCGGAACCAGTAGCCGACACCAGTTCGTTTTTGTTAGCCACCAGAAGCACTCCCAACTCCTCAAAACACTCCCGCAGCGCGCACAGCCGAACGGAAAGATTACGATCGAGCGTGTCATCGCTAGTGGTTTGCAAAATGTACGGACGGCAACCGGAAACGGTAGCTACGGAACGTACTGCAGCCTCGGGGACGTGCTGTTGCGCAAGAAGTGACAACCATTGCGGGGAGTCATCCTGCGGATCGAAAGCACCACCCGGGAAAACGATGTGGTTTGGTAGGTAACTGGTTCTTTCGGTCCGCTTGAACACCAGAACCTGCAACAATGGCAAGATACATTTTATAATGAAAAGAAAAGGATGAAAACTTTTCTCACCTTATAGTTGAATCCATCGGCGTCTCTTGCATTCCCCTCGTTGCGTGCCGCAACTATCAACGAGGCAGAGTCACGCCAATGTTTTGCGTATTTACGCATCTTTACACCGCACCACAGTTAGATTTCAATGTAACCTTGGATTGAAACACGCAAAACCATCAGCCCCGGCACACAATCTCTCTAATGTTCGAGATAAACACACATCGGTCGGAAGATAAAACCACTCAACCTAAAGCGACGGCTAGACACAGCGGTATTCGCACGAATATTCCCGCCGTCCAGCGGGAATCCCGCTGGACGACGGGAAACTCCATATGAAAAAAACGGATTTCGTTCCCGCTATGTTTAAAAAACGCGAAACTACGACCCGGCGGGAACGGACGCATTTGCTTAATTGAAACGTTTCATGAAAAGTTTCATTCGCTTGCTACAACAACGTCGGTATGGGCAACGTATATGGATGCGGCCGATGTTGTTGGAGAGAAACCAAAATGCGAGTAGTCTTCGACGCAAAATTTTGGAGGAGGAACTCAACAACACCATAAACTTTATATTTGATAATGACTCACAATTCCACTTTTACCTGCCGCCAATTTAGATCACGTAAACAAACTAAAACGTAAACAAAGCTTCACTTTGACAGATCGGACGAATAAGCTCGTTCCCGCTGGATATTTTGTCGAATCTGGGCTACTTTTTCCCGTTCCCGCCACCGGGAATTCCAGGCAAGTTTAAACAGCGGTTAAGGTTGGTGTCAACTGGAATCATGCACAGCAATCAAGAAAAATGTAAACAAACTGCATAACCAAGCCCTGCACTTCCAACTTGTTTTGGTAAGGAACGTTCTATGAACAGGGGGAGCAAGAGAAGAATGTGTTAAACATTGAAAAAAAAATCATTCCTGAAAAACAGTTTTTCGAAGCATATCCATGGGTATACGAAAACGCTAGAGTTCTTGCAAGCAAACCAGTAGAACCAGATCCAACGAATAAAGGAAATCGTCTTTGAGTGCGCCTTTCAATCAAATGCACCAGCAAACTAGATTTAGGTCTACTTTCACTTTGAAGTTTTTACGTATATGTTTAACAAAAATAGCGATAGCATGTTTGGCTAGTAGCAAATCTAACACCTTCCCAGCAAAAATCATTTCGGAGATCAACTTAACATGCAAACTTCTTTATTTTAGTCCGCAAACCGGATATTTATTTTTTTTTATTCTTCTCTTATTCATACCGAGTGGATGAGTAAAGTGAATACATGTAGGTTAGTTGAATAATAAAACTGAATAATTACAGTGTCAGTCAGTCATTAAACACACCTTGCTTAAGCCGTGCGTATGCAAAATATGCTCAATGACTAGCGCATACTGTATCTGGAACTTCAAAATACCCTTAAATCATAAAAAAAATAAAAGTTATTGAAGGCCGCAGCAACCCAACATGATGAACGTCAATAGTTAGGATTTGTCCATTCGAGTAACAACCTTAGCTGTCTTATAGAATTTAAAAAAAATGTTAAAAATTGTATTCATCATGTTTTGCTCGACCATCTGGTCTGTGTTCCCCCACCAATGCCCAATTTCTGTAATACTAAATGTATGAAACGATATCTCCCTATCGTTTTAGGACATGTTCTGCATCAGCCTATCAAGCGCACGCGGGATGTCGCCGTTCAGTGTCTCGAGCAGATGCGTCAGGCGTCCGTCGTGGTTGCTAAAACCCATCGTCATCATAGTTTGGATGGCGTGATTCACATGCGGACGTCGGCTGTACATTCGAAGAGGTACCGCCCGGGTCCGTGACATTGTAAACGCATCCGCCATGGAATTAAGCCTAGCTGGTGATGTTGTGGACGAAGGTACCGAAGTAGAGCTGGCTTGAATTCCCTTGTCCTTGGCCTCGGAGGCTTCTTTTTGCTGTTGCTGTTGTCGTTCGGTCTCTTCCTTCTGTTTAATTTCCAATAGATGCTTCTCGAGCTCCTTGGCTGCTTTCTCCAGATGGGCCTTGTAGCGATCATCCTGAACAAGTTTGTTCTTCTCCTTCTGGGAACCCTCGATCAGTTCCGAAACCTTCTTTTCAGCGCCATTTGGATCGACCGTCAATTGCTTGACCAGGTCGACCATGTTTTGGAAAGTATTTGCATAGAATTCCTCCACCTCTGGTTGTTCCTTAGGAGAGGTTTCTTTTGGAGTTTGCTTGTCATCAACTTTTTCGGGAGACGAGGCAGGTGTACCGGATGCAACCGGTACCGAAGACGTTGTGTTGATTACAGCCTGTTTTACCTCTTCCTCGCGATCGTCCGGAAGATCGACCATAATCCATGGTATCTCCAGACGGCTAGACGACGCTTGCGGTGATGCGTTCTGTTCAGCCACTTGGGCTGCTTCAATGACGTCCTCATCGTCGTCAGTCAACATCGAGGCGGAGGATGTATCCGCCGAACAATCGTCGCTCTCTGTGGCCTGCTCTTTAACTTCTTCTTCCTCCGGGACAGCATCCTGCGAGGCATTAACTACGACATTATCAGTTTCCTGCAAAGCCTTCTTGGTTACAGAAGTAATCTCAGGCGGATTATTTGTAGCGACCTTCTCCGGCTCCTCCTCTTTTGCAGAATTCTTGGAATCCGATTGGGGATCCTTTTCCTCCTCCGAAGTCTTGCGCTCAGTTTCCTTGTATGAGGAGCCCGAAGATTTTGACGCTACTTCAGCTCCAGTAGGAGGCATGGTTACCTCCAAACCCAGAACACTCAGTAGGCCCGAGACTTTTGAGCTCAAGCGATTCATTTCCTCCTCGGTGGGTAGGAACTTATTCCATTCCGGTGGTGTGTGCTTGAGAACACCATCTACCAGTCCGGTAACTACCGACCCGGTTGGGGATGTAGGTTTAGAAGAACTCTGCTGCTGTGTCCCTCCAGTTGCAGTGTTGACAGCCGACGTTGATTCTTTGGGCTCTTTCGTTGTGAATGGTTTCTCGATAGGACGTTTAACATGATAGGTGTTATGTTCCGGGCAATACACCGTTGTTGGGGTATTGCCTGATTGCTTACTTTGTGCACCATGTTTTAAAAACCCAGCGATGTTACTGCGAGCGGATGAAACTTGTTTTTCCCTGGGGCGCTTCGGTTGGTCGCGCATTTTGGAGGATGCTCCGACATCAGCCTTACTCATTGATTGTTGCTTATGCTTTCCTTGACCATGGCTTTGTAGTTTTGGTTTTCCATGAGCCAAATGGGATTCTTTGGCAGTCATCGAGCGCGTTACTTTGAAAGTCAGTTCGCGTGGACCCCAGCCATGGATTTTACTGCATAAGAAATAGAGTAAAATATGTAATAAAATTAAAATATCAAGTAGAAAAACACTTACTCATCATCTTTGTCAATCTCCACCCCGTTGCCATTGCCGTTTGCTTCGGTATCGTTTGTGCCTGATATAAGAAGATCAATTTTTTTCGCGTAACGTCCCATCCTCTCAATCCAAGCCGAAACCCTGATGGCATCACCACGGCTCTGCGTGGTCTTCGTCGACCGCGGGAAGCGAACCATCATATGGTCCTTGTGGCGATGCTTCGACTCGCAAGTCATGCACAGGTCATAATCGTCGCACATAAGGCATTTGTACCGATGGCCCACAATACCCTGCTCACACTCATCACATTGGATACCGGGGTGTTCCGCGCCGGGATCTACCGCTGTCTCATCAGTTGCTTCAACATACAGACGGACTTTTTCATTTTCCGTTGCAAGCATGAAGCTACGAAAGTCAACCTCTTTTACGACGCTTATCTCATCGCCATCTTGATCTAACCATTTTTCCAGACGTTGGAGTTTAAAAGAAAACAGCAGAAGTAGGAGTTAAGAAAGAGAGTTAAAAATAGATACATCGCAGCAGGTTCAGTGCGGTGCACCTCCGTGGGGGGAGTTTTGTGTCATAGTGTGGGTGCGATTTTAGAAAGATGCTGTATGCATTTTCCAAACACGTTCGTTGCATACGACGCCATTATTACGCCGTAGCGGTGAACGGATAGTTTCATGTTTTTTGTCGCAAAACTTGCCCCCACGAAATAATGAGTCAGTTGTGACTATTTCTACATACCTTTCCAGAAGATCTTGATGCCATTTTCATTTTCCAACTGTTGGAAGCGGCTGGAGCAGAACTCCTTTACCTCAGCCAGATTCTTGCAAACATCGTCGCCGAGGAGTAAAAAATTACTCTGCCGCCCACCAACGGTGATGGTAATTTTCATCGACATGTTTAGTGTATGCCTGCGAAATTGGGACGATATTTCGGTTCCAGCACACTATTAAGAAACTTGCATCACCCTACGATGATGAGTAATCGGACGAAAACGATGAACGAGCACAATTTTTTGTTCTATTTCTTCTAGTCACGTCTGGACGAATTTTACACAGAACTTGCTTCTGGTTGGTTCGGCTGCTGACACCAGAATGAACGGTTGTTTTTCCTTGACTCGGGGTCCACACTGCAACGCGACATCCCGTTTCAAAAGTAGCCCAGTTTCTCGGGGTCCACACTACAGCGCGACGTCCCGTCACGAAACGCGACGTCGCCTGACAGACGGCCGAACTCCATACAAAAAAAAAATGTCGCACAAATCGCGCTAGTGTAGAAGCAGCGAAAAACGCGACGTCACGCTAGCTCTTGTCAAATGTCAATTCGAAACGTAAACAAACCTACAGCTGGACAAAACGTAAACGAACCGAATCACAAACGCGAACAAAACGAGCAATATTTTGAGTTCCAGTTCGGTAGTGCATCAGAGCGGATGTTAGCAGTGCACAAGTTTCCTGAAAGGGTTAGCGGAAAAGTAAGGTTACGGCACGACCGCGTGGTCACCGCGAGCTGGAGCTCAGGTCAGAAAAATCCTAGCTGCCGCACATCTCGTTCTGTTTGAGTCAATCAAGCGGACCACGAGTTCTTGTGTCCTGACAACGGAAGGAATTATCCCTCCCGAGGCCGGCGGGTGGACATATGGCTATTATTAGCCGGTCCTAAAGGACGAACCCCTTCATAGGAGTTCGGACAGAGTCGGTACGCCTCTGATTACGAGTAAGGGAACAAACGTTCGACTTAGCGTAGGAGGATATACCCCGACTCGCATAGCGAAAGAAGAAGAAGAAGAACGAGCAATATTATCCACCAGTTCCAGTTCGGTAGTGAATCAGAGCGGAGGTTAGCAGTGCACAAGTTTCCTGAAAGGGTTAGCGGAAAAGTAAGGTTACGGCACGACCGCGTGGTCACGCCGAGCTGGAGCTCAGGTCAGAAAAATCCTAGCTGCCGCACATCTCGTGCTGTTTGAGTCAATCAAGCGGACCACGAGTTCTTGTGTCCTGACAACGGAAGGAATTATCCCTCCCGTGGACGGCGGGTGGACATATGGCTTTTATAGCCGGTCCTAAAGGACGAGCCCCTTCATAGGAGTTCGGACAGAGTCGGTACGCCTCTGATTCCGAGTAAGGGAACAAACGTTCGACTTAGCGTAGGAGGATATACCCCGACTCGCATAGCGAAAGAAGAAGAAGAAGAATATTATCCACGAAACATCGGATTTTTCGTTGTACAGTCAGTTTCCGACTTACGCGGATAATGGGGACCAGAGAAATCCGCGTATCTCGAATTTCCGCGTATCTCGAATATTGCTTGACAGATAGTTTATACTAGGAGTTAAGAGATCGAGCTCTTGTGTACATGTATCATAGAATATTCAAAAATTTCTTTGTCCATTAATATGAATGCAATGCAAGCGTATTCAAACAACATAAATTGCAACAAACGAAATAAAAAGCGTAAGTTATGCAAATGTGTAATTTACATATATATTCGTGTGGTTGTACATCTCAGGAATTTAAATCGATGTAATAAACCCAATCTACTGTCAAATTTTGAAAACCGCGTATCTCCGAATCCGCGTAAGTCGAGAACCGCGTAACTCGAGAACAGACTGTACTACTTATTTTTAGACTTCACAAATGTAATTCAGTTATGAAACTCAGTTTTAATTGATATTTTTACCAAAGTTTTCTCGGGTGCCGAAACGTAAACAAACTGCTCTTCAACAAGTAGGAGATGATGTGGAAATATATACTTCCTACGGCGGGGCAAAATATCGTCGTTGTTTGTTTAAGTTTGTTTTCTCAGTGAATTTCAAATGTGGAAGCGCCAAACTTACTCAGGGTGCATAAAATACGTAGCTAAACAAATATAATGCATAACTACCTCAAAATTCAATAAAAAAATTTAGCCGAGTTTGCGCCCCAATGAGATACATATTTCCACATACTCCTCTACCTCTGTCGCGCTTGGCTTGCGCGATTGTTCTGCCGAAACTGGGCTACTTTTGAAACGGGACGTCGCGCTGCAGTGTGGACCCCGAGTTTGTGTACAAACAAACTCCAGGAGATGGTAGTTTACAATGGTAGCTTTAAGATTTGTTTCAGGTGTTAAGTTTTCGGCATACCGTGTTTTTTCTAGATAATTCTCGAAATCTTTACAAATAGTGATTAAAATCAATATGTTTCATACTTATTTGTATTTTAATTTCAAAAAAGACCAGCACCAGAGAAGAAAAGGCCTACTCACTACCCAAACGAAAGTTCATATAATATTTATAATTAAGGTAAAAAATACCCTCTAGGACTCATGATTGAACAAATATGTACATATACAGTGGCCAGTTACTTTTGATTTGATTTAACTTTGCTAAGATGGCTGTAAAAGTGTTGAAACCCTCTCTTCTACGTTGCACTTAATCGTTCGTCACCGTTTGAAGCTAACGTGTTTTCAATCTGGTTTCAAAAGCTGTTTATTTAGTTTGGAAAGCGATCGCTCCAGCATAAACAAAGCAGCAGCCACCAAATAGTGTACCTGGTTGACCGTGATTCATTTCGTCGCCATCAACCGAACAAACTAGAAGCAAGTGCGGCCATTTCGCGAACGTGACTTGAAGAAATAGAACCGAAATTAATGCAGGCTCATCACTTTACTAGCGACTAGTAAAGGAAGGAAGCTGATGTAATTTGCTGGGAGTGTGTGGTGAATCGGCGACTATATATTGAGGAACCAACCAGTAGTTAGCCATTCGTGTCCAACCAGTCGTAGCGAGTGTCCGAAGCATCGATTCCTCGAAGTGGAAATTTCATTTTCTCGTGCAGTGTTGAAGAACTTTACGGAAGGTTACATATATTTTCCCTGTTATTCAAAGGAAGTCAGGCCAAGCCAAAATGAGATCGCTAAAGATTATCATTCGCGTTGGAACGCTACAGAATATTTTCCTGTTACACGGTGAAGAAGTTTGCAAAACCATCAACGAGGTGAAGCAGTTCTGCTTTTCCCGGTTTCCGCATTTGGAACATGATAAAAATCTACGGATGTTCTGGATCGGTAAGTAGAGATCGAACCACGACGTAATTAGCTGCATTTGACAGGTGCTTGAAAATTTCCAACGTTTATCCTGATGTTGCGATGTTTCCTTTTTTTCCGAACGGTTAGATCAAGACTTTGATGAGATATGCGTGGTAACTGATGGCGATTATTCGAGCTTCATGCTCGCGGAGGAAACTGAGAAAGGTCGTCTGTACGTCGAAGGAAATGAAATGACGGAGCGAGATGCATCGCATCCGCAGGTACAAAGTGCATCGGCACCCGACGTTTATGGCAGTCGTCCGCAGCACACCAACGTTGTCTGCGATGTTTGCGACCAAATGATTGTTGGCCACCGATACCGATGTCTTATGTGCCACGATTATGATCTGTGCATGACTTGCGAGTCGAAGTATCGGCACAAGGATCATATTATGCTACGAATTCCACGCGCGACAGATAGCCGGCAGATGCACTCGGTGTTTGAGAAGATGGAGTTTTATGCGGGACTGCTGAAACTAGAAGAAGAAAATCCATCGCAGGTACCACTGGTTGACGATGGTGTTTCTGGTACTCCTCCTACTGCGGAGAAAAGCGAAGAGCGGACTAATCCGCAAGGGTAAGTGTTTGACTTTGTGATGCCAGTGAATGAAACTAGATGTGACCGTTTTGCTGTAATTTTATATTTGCTTAAAAACAGTAATGGGCACCGCCGTCAACCAACATTCTGTCAACGTATGGGAAGAGGAAATTTCGCAGCGATGCGCACAGCTAATGCAGCAGCATCGGCGATGGCGCAGGATCGTGCGCAAGCCAGGTTCCGGGAGGTATTGTCTCGCTATATCGATCCGGCTAATATCAGTGGCCCCGCCGCTTCATCGGCTGATGCAGCTCCTTCCCCCTCGACGACAGCACATGAGGAAGTGCTAACCGAGGCACAACGATCGCTAAAGATCGCGTCCGATGCCGCAAAGGTTGCTTCTGCCGCAGCGACGGCTTCGTGGAACACGTTCATGGGATGTGCCGGTATGTTTGTTCCACCCGGAACTCAAAATACCACTCCGAAACAGCCATCGCCAACTGCAACCAATGCTGCTACACCGTCCTCATCGAACGGCTCGGTAGTTGCTGGTCTGGTGGATGACGTATTGAAACACACACCGCCAGAATTGAAGGAGTTTATGCCCTCCGAGGATGAGATCAATCGTTTGAGCGAGAAACTGTCAAACATGCTTAGCAGCTTAGGCATAGAGTTCACCGGAGAATCGTCAACATCGTCGAGCTCGGCCAAGAAGGAAGCTGAGCAGAATGCATCTGATAAGGAAAAGGATTCCCTATCGAGTTCGATGAATTCCGGAAAAGAGCAGAAACAGGAAAAGGTCGCTGCCAATAAACCGTCGGTAGTTTCATCCGAAGCCAAGCAACCTTTGCTGGAAACTGATCACGTCGTCGCTAGTTCCTCGCATGATGATGGAAAGCTTACCGAGGAGGAAAAAGGACAGATAACGGAAAATATTGATTGCTCAGTAGACACATCCTCCGCCTCGATGCTGACTGACGACGATGACGACGTCGTCGACGCGGTGCAAGTTTCAGAGCAGAACGCATCACCGCAAGCGTCGTCTAGCCAGCCGAAGGCACCATGGATTTTGGTCGATCTTCCGGACGATCGCGAGGAAGAGGTAAAACAGACTGTAATCAACACAACGTCTTCGGTACCGGTTGCATCCGGTACACCTGCCTCGTCTCCCGAAAAAGTCGATGATAAGCAAACACCAGAAGAAACCTCTCCTAAAGAACAACCAGAGGAGGAGGAATTCTATGCAAATACTTTCAAAACGATGATTGATCTGATCAAGCAATTGACGGTCGATCCGAGTGGCGCAGAACAGAAAGTATCAGAAATGATCGAGCGTTCCCAGACCGAGAAGAACAAACATGCCCAGGATGATCGCTACAAGGCCCATCTGGAGAAAGCGGCCAAGGAGCTCCAGAAACATTTGCTGGAAGTCAAAATGAAGGAGCAAAACGAACGGCAAACCGAAGCTCCCGTTTTGCAGCAGTCGGCGAAGGACAAGAAGTCCGCGCCTCAAGCTTCAACAACAGCTCGTGCATTTTCACCCGCAACGCCTTTGCCTTCAACCTCTGCTCCGAAGACACCCAATGCATCCAGCAAAATTTACAGCCCGCGACCGCACGTGAACCAAGCCATCCATACCATGATGACGATGGGATTCAGCAACAACGATGGACATCTGACACGGTTGCTCGAGGCCCTGAATGGTGACATTCAGCGGGCACTGGATATGCTGATGCAGAACCTATCCTAAAATAGATGAGTCCTTTTTTCACAAAATTTTACATACCGTATTTTCCACCCGCGGGTTCACTGTTACGAAGCCCCAAGGGGATGACATTATAGTAGAACCTATAAGATTTATTAATACCCCTTCCTAATCAATTATCGTGAGATGTGAATTACGCGGAATAGTTCTTTTTTCGTGATAGAGGTGTGTGGAACAGGGCAAAAGAGTTAATTGACGATTGAACTAAGAACTAACCCCGCTAAACTCATGATACAGGGGAGAATTGCAAGCCTAGTAGAAATGTATGCACATGTATAACCTTTTAGTTTTTAATAAAAATTTGCATTACATGCACTTTCCAAGTAATTTTAGTTTTGAAAGAACGATTTCGATACTCCGAATGGGAAATCTATTGGATAATCAAGAGTAACAAAAGTACTGTTTAAGCTTAGATGAAACCGATGAAAACCCTTAGTATTGAAAGTTTCGGAACGAATGTATGGTGCAGGGTATGAATGGTCGCAAGGGAAAGATCGATGATGCTGTATAAATATCCCTCCGTAAACATGAGTCCCCACCCTACCCTTCCCACGGAAATAATATAACTCGTCTGTTGTCACTGTTTCACTTCATCGCTTTTATTCTGCAGCGTTTTGTCCTATTTGTAATTTTGTTGCTCTTTGTTTTTGCTTCTTGCTCCTTTCCCGTATGTTTTTTGTATTTTCAACGTTACGTTGCTATGATGTTTCCTCTATTTACGAACCGTTGTGATCTTTGCTGTGGTATGTTTTAAATGTATATTTGTTTTTGATGATCCATTTTACAGCATGTCGCACTTGCACACGGAAAGAAAAAACACATTCACGCAACATTTCATTCTGCTTGTTTCCCTTATTTTAACAATAGGAAAAAAAAAGTTGAAAACTTTTTCCAACCACAAATAGACAGGACACCCCCCCGCCGCAGTATTCCTCACACATGCTCCCCGATGTTTGCAAACATACACACGCACACACGCACACAGAAACGCGACGATTGTTTGGGGTGTTATTGTTTACATCATCCGCCAAGCCTACTAAACATGATAAAAACTACCAAGTGAAAACGTTGCCACTTTCAAAAGGCCCATGATGATGCTTCCAAATGCTCATTTCACTTCCTTTCCCAAATCAGGGATTTGGTTAACGGACAAATTCTTTAGACAAGTGGAAACACACTCGACAATTTTTCGAAAAGAAAAACAAGGATCCTCATTTCGTCTGGCCTTTTTTGTGTTGAATTTTCGAACACGAATTTTTGTGTTACCTCTTTTATTTTCATCTCGGCGTGTCGCATGTTTTGAGCCGATCGTCTGTTGCTCCACGTTTGTGTGTCGGTAAGAAGTAAAAGGTACTCAAACCAAGAAGTGCCCCTGGTGAAGCGTTAACAAGATATTATTGGCCCACGGAGGGCACAAATGCGCAGGTGTGCTCGGCGATTAACCACTATGTTCTAATGCAAGTTAGTGAGTTTACACATAAGTCTACTAATTGCTAAAAATGCACAGCTCTTTTGCCGTCGACTGGTGCTAAGAGCACATTACTGCTGCATCTCGATCTACGGAACACACAGAACAAAGTGCAAGGATTATTAAAAAAAAAAGAACGAAAAACAACACAAGCGTAACATGAAATTATTGTAATGCATTCATTCTCTCTGGCTCTTTAAATTTCCAGATCGGAGCGAGACGATAAAGGCTCGGTAGCATCTATGATAGTAGTAAAAAGTTAATCTTCGTTTACCATTCCATTTTCCTTTCGAATGTAACAAAGTCAGTGGGGAATAGAAAAAGCAAAAGCAAACGAGATGAATTATCATTCCCGAAACGCATCATATTTGCGTTGGTCGGTAGCATCAATGGATCGCGACACTTTCAAAACCACTCGCTTCCTTTCACTAGAGCCTAGGGTGTCGCAAGAGGACTCCTTCTTTAATCCATACTACTATACTTTGTGTTTTATTTGCTCCTTCTTTTTTATTTCTATCACATTCCTGTGACCTCTTCGAACAAATGTAAACAAGTAACTAACTTTTTCCTTCTTCCCTCCAGGATTCATTCCGCTTCTAAGTGGGTATGTGTGCGTAGGTGTATGTGTGTATGCCTAGCTAAGTTTCGTACTTCTGGCTAATCACTCGCTCACCTCTGGAGGCTGGTGGTCGGTGTTCCGGGTCAAGTAATTCTGGTTGCTTGTGTATAGAAAGTATAGTTGATAGTAGAGTTCCTAGTACAGTTCATTATCCTGTGGTGTTGTATTTTTATAGTAGTAGTAGTAGTGGTAGAAGTAGTAGCTAGCGTACAGCATTTCTTTAGTCTACGGCTATTTCATGAAGTTTCCCTCCTCTCCATACAACTTTGATGCACTCGCGCACATACATCCCCACAACCACACATACACACATACACACACAACGGCCACATTGATACTGCGGCGCCACGGCAATCGTATCCCTAAGCTCCTCTTCTCCCACTCCCGTTTACGCTTTTATTATCTTCAATATTGTATCATAAACATCGTTACGTACTAATGATCGCGCACGTACAAACACCACACACACACACATACTCGCACACACTCGTTGCAAAAAGATCCTTGCGTGAATTGGATGATTTCATGCATTTCAAAAAAAAATAATAATAATGATAAGAAGTTAATTAAAAAACTACGCGCACACATCATCCCTGTTCTCGTCCTTCGAAAGCCGTACTTCGCCCGTCCACGTCTTCAAGATCATTTACGATCATGATCATCATATTCTGTTTCGTCGTTGCCGTCGAATTCGCGCCATTCTTTTGATCCGCCCGCCCCCCGGATCGTGTGTACTACTACTATTGGCAAAGTGTTAAAGGTGTGCTTGTCGTCGTCCCTTTGAGCCGTAGCATTATACTTTTTTAGGGATTAGGGGGGGAAAGGTTGTAATAGAGTTTGCTGGGCAGGAACAAAGGAAAGGAGAAAAAGTAGGTGTGTTCCGAGGGGAACAAAGGTGTTTTCAGAATTGGTGATGGCTAGTCGACGGTCACGTAGCACTCCTCCCTCCTTTTCTTATTCTTCTGCTCTCGTTCACTTTACTCGTCCTGCATATCTTCGGGCATTTCGTGCGGGTTCAGCATTCCAGGCACCGTCATCAGCATGCGCCGCTTTTCCTCCTGTATCTTTTTCAGTTCATTTTCTCGTTCCTCCAGGTACAAATCGGAATCATCTTCTCCGGTCACTTCCTGCAACAGGGGGAAACAGCGAAATGATCGGTCGGGGTGTGAGTAAAGGATGTTTTAACCTTTGCAATATGAATATTCATACAATGAGGGGTACAATTTTACCTTGATTTGGATGAGGAAATCCCGTAAATGCTCCTTAAATGCGTGCACATCCTGATCGAGGTTGAACAGTCCCGTGACGAAAATCTTGATCTGGTTGTCGGTCAGGTGGCTGAAGGCGGACTTCAGCAGCGTCGCGACGTACTCCTGGATGTTGAGCACGTTGTCGTCCGACGGGCCGAGCTTCACCGTGATCCGGCCGGCCTCGACCAGCGAGAACATGTACGCCAGGATGGTCGCGTGGTTCTGCAGGCTGGCCGTGTGCGACGTATCCGTCACCACCGAGAACACCTGCATCAGAATGTCGGTATAGTACGTCTGGTAGAAGCTTTGCGCCGCCTGGGGATGCTGTTCGAGATTTTGGAGCATCTAGAGTGGACGGAAGGAGGAAACGCGGTTAGTAAACATTCGCCAAATTTATCACCCGCTCGCGAAACCTACCTGCATGAGAATGTTCAAACCGGTGTCCGCCACATTCCGCATCGTGTGCTTGAAGGCCCACACAATCGAGTCGAACACCAGCTTGAACTGATCGGGCGGAATGTTGAGGAACGCTTTGAAGCAGTGCATGTTGATCGCCTGGAGCAGTTCATAGAAGTTCGTGCGGTGTTGCGGATAGTCCTCGAAGTTCTTGTTTATCATGTCCAGCGTGCAGCCGAACAGGGTGTCAAAGATGGTCGGTATTTCTGGGGTGAACACACCCTGAAGCCGGTTCACGATAGACGCTATCGTGCTCAGTACCAGCGGTTCCCGTGCGTTTGGCACCTTCGTACGCTGTTCGAACGAGATAGAATGGAGCAAAGATTTGTAATTCAACAGGCATCCAGAAACAACAAGACAACCACTTACCAGATAATCATACAACACGGCGTCCATGAGCGGTGGAATGAAGTTGTCCATTGCCATTTGCGGGTCGTTCGACTTCCAGATCCACTCAGAGATCAGCGTCAGCGTTTCCTTCTTCACGACGTGCATCGCCTTGATGAGCGGCTGATTGTTGATCAGTAGACCGTTCACCGAAATGGCCTGCGTAATGTTCTCCGACATGATTTTGTACACGTTCAGCATGTCCAGATAGATGCGCCCGAGTTGGGACACGTACGAGTGGCCGAGGGCTTTACAGGCGCGCACGTTCGTCTTAAGTATGCTGCCAAGCTGCTTCACCGCGCCCATCTCCTTCAGTATGTCCACGTTCTTGGTCGCTTGTGAAATTATGTCGTCCCACACCTTGATGGTAAAAAATACAAAACGGGTGATCATTTATAGCCCTGAGTGGACGAGGTTGTTATATTCTCCTCATACCTGATTGGGCAGCATCATATACTTTTCGATCAGAATATCTTGCTGCACCTGGTCTGCCTGGGCGGATATCATGTAACCGACTGCTTCGTAGAAGGTGTGCACCTGGGAGGAACGAGGAAAGATCATACAATGAGCACCCGCTGTTATGGTGACCCATATCCGCAATAACAAACCTGCTGCGGTTGAAGATCACAAATGATGCTGCTCATCGTAGCCAGGATCTCTTCGATGAATGTACACGACTCATTCGGTTGCAGCTGCACGAAATGGCGGCGACACTTGAGCGCTATCTTGATGAACGTATCACAGGCCATGTCCTGCACGCCGTCGTGTGTTTCGTGCATAAACTCAAACAGCTTGTTCACGACCGTCTTGAGGAACTTCCAGTGGGCCCGCAGAAAACGAGGATACTGTCCGACGACGTACATGATGTTGGACGCAATGATCGCTTTGTTGTCCTTGCCTGTTAAGAGCCAAGATTTATCGTATGAGTATCGGTTGTGATTTTTTGTATTAACAGCTTGCCGGGGCCCAGAAGACGAATTCGCTCTATTAAAGCCGTGTGGTCCGGGCTCGCCGTAAGGCGTGTAAACCTCATATCGATTAACAACCAATCAAACCACGTTGGAGTGATTACAGTTTTATCTACTGTTTATGTTGTAACGAGTTCTTGTAGCTATGATCATGATATATTTTAATGATTTGCTTCCTAATGATCCTTATGTTCTACTGTATCAATAAAATATCAAATCTTTTTCTTCGCTTAAATCCTCCAAATTAGAAGACTCATCGTCATATCATATATAATTATATAATAATTTCTCTTTAAATGTATATTACTATGAAAAATAAAACACAACAAAATAAGCCACAGCACATAAGCAATAAATTAGCTTTATACCTTAATATGAAAACCTAAGCAATTCGACGGAACTTACCTTTCTTGTGCTCACACAGTCCCAGCAGCTCCTTGATGACGGTGACCAGGAACCGCTTCTCGTCGTCCTCGAAGAACGCCCCGGAGATGGAGCCGATCGCCCAGCAAAGCGTGTTGAGGTTCTTCCAGGAAAACTCCGTACCGTTCACCTGGTTGTTCAGCTTATCGGTCATGATACGCTCAGTATCAGCGTAGTCCAGATGCGTCAGGTAGACCAAAGTTTCGCGCATATTCTTGTACAGGTTAATACTATTCGTGTCCTTCATGAACTCGCGCACCACCTCACCGTTCTCGTTCTCCACCACCAGTACCTCCTCCGGCTTGGCCATTCGCGAGATCATGATGTAGCGCACCTTCGACAGAATCTTGTGATAGAACGTGCGCCGCTGGCTGGAGGTGTACGCTTCCTTGTACAACTCGCTGGTTAGGCTGTTCCAGTACTCGAGACAGATCTTGAAAATCTCCACATCCTCGACTTCGGAGATCATCACCAGATACTCGAGTGCCTTCAGCACTACCTCCATCGTGTCGCGCTTCTCCACGAGCGTTGCGTGCACCCGCAGGAAGGTGCAGAGAAACATGGCCAGATTCTGCACGAAGCACTGCTCGTCGTCAGACCCATTCATGTAGATCTGGTTCATGTTGGTGTGGGGCGGGATCATCGTGTCGAATTGCTCCATAGTTTGTTTGAATAAGGCAACAAACACGTGATCGTAGTTCGGCAGCTGCAGGCCCGCGATCTCCGACAGACACTTGATCGTGATGTTGCGGAACATCGGTATCGTGAGGAACCGACATACAAGCATATCGATCAGCTTCGTCTCGAAGATGTACCCAAGCGGGATCCAGTTGAGAAACTTTAGCAGCGTCTCGAGCGTGGCCGAAATGAGCGGGGCATTTAGCGAGTTCTCTAGCACGAACTGGCACAGCGTGAACACCTGGGCGAACTCCGAGCACATCGTGTCCTTCAGGTGCTTCGCCTTGGTCTGCGTAATCTGCCCGGAGCAGAAGTCGAACACCTCCTCGCTCAGCAGCTTCAGGATGATCATGTTGTTCTGGCAAAGCGTTTCGTTCGTCTTCGATGCACCGACGATGTCGCTGATGAACGTCTCCCAGTTGTTGGGCCACTCGCGCTTCAGGATCTGAACCAGAATGATGTTCAGCTTGTTCAGGTACACCTTGTTCGCCTCCATCATCGCCGGATCCTGCGACGTCTTGATGATCAGCCCGACCACGTACTTCTTGATTCCCTCGCACTGGTTGCGGGGTAGGATTTTCCAGCGTGTCTTGATCACCTCTTCCAGGATCTGCAGGGCGTAGAACTTGGTTTGCTGGTTCTGCGAGTACTCGAGAATGCTGTCCACACGAGTCCACGCGTCCGGATGTTCCTTCAGTGTCGTCAGGACGGTTTGTGCCAACCGCAGCTGCTCACCGGTGCTGTTGTACAGGCAGGACACGACATTGTCCAAGAGATCGATGTCGAGTTTCTTGGAGAAGTCTAGCAGCTGGTTCGCCTCCTCCAGGCGGATCATCGGAAGCGCCATCGCTTATCCCTTTTTTCTTTGCTTTCACTGATCACAGACCTCGATGTAAAACACTGGGGTAGGGAGTGGGGAACTTCTTCTGCTCCGATTTATGCTTCACCACTCACAGGACGCACAGCACACACGCACGACAAACACTCGACTCACACGCACACACGCTATATTCGCTTTTGTACACATACACGACCACTTCGTTGCTTGTTGTTGGTGTGCAAGGGCTTTGTATCGCGATTAGTAGCGCCCTTTTCGTAGTAAAACTTGATCGTGTCCTCAAAAAGTCAATGATTGCTTTGTAGGTTCACTCCTCGGAACGATTTAAACTGCAAATCCACGGGTCGTTGAACAAGGACGAGACGTCGACAAGATCGCACCTCCAACCAGTTTTGAACGGCTGTAATCCATCGTCATAGAGCAATGGCATTGCGAAGGGATAGAAAGAATAAAAAGGTTTTAATAATACCATAGAAAATGGATGATCGAGGATCATAATTTTTAATGATTATTTTAAAAACTCAAGCACGCACACACAGCATACGCACATACACAAACCCACACACAAAACGCTCGCAACAAAATCATCCTTTAGATCCAGGGGTCGGCAAAGCTCAATTTGTGCCAAAATGTCATCCTCTAGACGGTACAATGAGAGGTTTTAGCCACTTAATAATTATTAACCAATAGATAGTATTCTTTAATAAGGAAAGTTTTATCAAGTAAATACTAAAAAAATACTCTGATCAACTTATTGGAAAATAGAGACAAATACTAATTTCCCGGTTCGAAGACTCTTCTTCTTCTTTCACTATGCGAGTCGGGGTATATCCTCCTACGTTAAGTCGAACGTTTGTTCCCTTACTCGTATTCAGAGGCATACCGACTCTGTCACGAGCTCCTATGCAGAGGCTCGTGCTGTAGGACCGACTGTGACAGCCATATGTCCAAGACTCGATAATATATTATAATATGTGAATGTTTTCACATACGCAAACACAATTTGCGATGTTATGGTCTATGGGTAGGACACTTTACTAACATTCGAGAGGGTCAAGAAATGTTTGCCAACCCCTGCTCTAATCAAACTCTTTCGTTTCTTTGCAAGCGTAGCAGGCAACGCTTTCACACTCACACATTCCAGAGTCAATCAAGACTGTTGATTTGCTGTCGCCGTTGGTTACGCATTTATCATCCTTCACTCAAAAAGCTCCCCCCAGGATGGTCGTACGATACAGTAGTGGTGGTTGCAGGTCGCTTGTGGTGGCAGAAAGGATGTAGAATTGGGAGTCTCTATCGGAATCACAGTGCAGGGAGCAACGGAGGGAAGGACAGTCCGTTGTTGCCCCTACAAGTATACTGAGTCAAATGTGGAAAATAGAAGAACCGAAGCATGCTTACACATGCATCGAGAAACGGATAGTAAGTACCACATTGTATTTGTTTGGAAGACCATCAGCTGTGGCCACAGTGGGGTGGGATGTGCTAATTTTTAATATTTTTTATAATTGTTTGGGAAGAACAGACCGTTGCTTTCATAGTATGAGTACAATATTTCAACAAAGTAATGCGTAACATAACTTAACTACTAAATAACTCACTCTCGCAACGCCTCTTTCGTTCTTTTTTCGTTCCAAACTCATGCGCACACTCTCTCTCTCTCTTTCGCTCTTTTTCTTTTATCCTTAATCCTTCTTTTTCGATCAAGGATCAGATCAGGAAGTGGCAGAAGTAGATAGGTAGGTAGGAGTAGTTGAGTCGATGATTTTCAGTCTTGTGCTCTCGGTTGCAGCTATCCTTCCTTCAATAGAATCTTTTAGTTTTTGGAAAATAGTAGTGGTAGTAGACGACAGAGGTCATTTGGAAGGTTCGCCCTTTGTTACTTCTTACTCTTATGTTGTACTTATAGGCTCCGCACAGGACATACACGGCACAATTGCGTTCTCGTTCTCTCGGGGATTAGCACACATTCGCACAAACATACCGCTACTTTAAACTACTATGACTCGCATCCTTCTTACGATCAAAACATACCGCGCATTTATGGGTGCTGCAGACGCGCGCGCACACTCAACACACTCGTTCAAACACACAAGCATACAAAGACACACGCACAGAGCGAGTTCAACGGCACAGTTTGCAGTCCGACGAGCGAAAGCGGTGAGGGAGGAGACCACCTTCGGTTCGTCTAGCGACGCTAGCTTCCTCGCGCGCTGTGGTGTCTATTTCAAATGCCGTTGACGTGGATAAGACGTGGTCCACGAAGTAACCGACGACGCCGAATAGCGCATGGATGAATGATGCTAACCGTCTCTTTTGGTGTGGCTTGCTTGCCGTTTATACTCTCGAAGCGAACCCGTCAGGGGCGACGCGATGGGGCAAGCAAAGTGCCTGGATTTGTATACTCCAAAAGGCGCGGTGTAGCCCTTCTGCGTCCGGTTTGGCTTATACTGGCTGGGGAAGATTTGTTGGAGACTTTGTCCACTGTTGTCGGTGGTTGCGCTCGTCGTCCAGCGGTTTTGTTCCGTGCAGTATGTTGCGGTTTACCTGACAGATCAAGTATGCTATTCGCTCCTTTTGATTCGTTTCGTTGGTTCTTCGATTAACTCAAAAACGTATCCACATTCAACATTCCTAAAAGAGAAGGAAAGCAAACATTAAAGTACAATTCATAAGGTTGGCAACAATAACTTTCTACCAATGTAGCTCGAAATTAGTATTTGAAGTAACCAACAAGAGGTTTTGTTTTCCGTAAAAGGATATAATACACGAAAGTGAATGATAAGTTAATTATGGACGAAAATGCCGAAAAACACGCATGCTGTGGTCATGACAAATTGACTCTCGACATGCAGCTGCTGTGCTCAACTAATTGTGACGCAACAATTGCACAGAATCCTAAATGCCATCAAAGATCACCTTGGAGACACACCAAAATTTAGTGGTTACTGACAGCTTATTAAGAGTTTACTTTGCTGTAGGTAGCAGCCCTTTTAGGTCGCTTTAACGTTAGTTATTGCAGCCTGTAAGTCTGTAGGGGGCAATGAAAAAAGCTAGTCACAAGATACGGAACGAAACTGGCCTGGTGAGATGATCAAACAAGAAAATAGTAATAGATCAAGCAGCGATGTCTCAAACCAGGATATATTTGAATTTTCCTTGAAAACATTACATTAGGTACGTTAAACATTTACCTATAGTTTGTTCAGCGGATAGTTTCTAGTTCTAGTTCTATCAGCAGATACGCTATCTAGAATCAAATTTGCCTCTCACACTATCCCAACACCATCGAAAATAACCGTACCGGCACTAACCAACATCGTGTTAATCGGGGCTACGTTCGTTGCCGCCCCACGTTTCTTGCTAACCGTTTCAGATGGTCGTAAAACGCCGTGTGGCTAACTGACGTCATCGATAAATAACGCAAAACAAATTCATCTGTGGATTGGACGTAGGCGGGCTGACAAAGTACAACCTTTCGGTCAACAGGCTTTGGCAGCTTTCGGACAAGTGTCGTGCAAGACGTAGTGTAGTAGGTTTAGTAAGTCCCTTGAAAAGGTAGCCTACCGTAAATGATGCATCACGTTAGTACCTTAAGAACGAAAACAAGGGGAAGAATGGCTAGCATTATACGGCCGGAGACAGGCGCTCAGAAGACTACTCTAGCCAAAAAGGTCATGGCGCTTTTTTACGGCATCATTTTCAATGACGATTAGAGCATCCACAAAAACACACAGTTCCCGCCATGGTCGTTAGCAGCTGACAGAGTGTGGAAAGCTGCATATGAAAGTTTGATGCTGTGCGTTGAGCAGCACTGTTTTGGCAAAACGTTAAACCCAATTATGTGCCCACCATCGCAGCAACCCATGAGAACGGCGAAAAAACAAAGACAAGCTAACCCCGGACGGTGAGTAAAGGAAAGGTACGTTGGATGTCGAAAAAACCAACACTCTAGCGGTACAAATGTAGCGAGATATCCAATTTACCGAAACGGGAAAATCAGAAAACAGAAGCTGCTCTTCATCCCCTCGATTTTGCTTTTCCTACCTCCACCCACCCACGCAACCAAATCGCAGTTTAATTCCTTTCTGAGTTTTTTGTTGTAGCAGAGATGAAGTAATGCAGTACACATTTGAACACGGGTAAAATGGAGTGGCGGGAGTGGATTCGAGCGTGCGGATTGGCTACAAAATGAACAGCCATACAAATAACGCACCTAAAGACACGCACATCCAGCGTCATTCGCCGAACACCGAGGAAACATGTGTTTGCGGAGATCGGTGGACATTTAGGCATCATGGGCTCAATGGAAAAATGAAAGTTTTTCGTTGCTGTACACCATGCATTAGACTGCTCTACTCTACAAAGGGTGAACGGCAGCAGGGCAATGAAGGAAGCAAATTTGATCTTGAGCAACACCGTTACTTTCAAGTTGGTTCGACTGCTTGTGGGAAAGCTGCATTTCCTTGGAGGTATTATTTTGCCTTGACTCATGAGACTCATCTTCAAACGGGTTGATGGATGATTAGAGATAGAGGAGTGTTCCAAGAATAATTTTGTTGGAAGCATTTTAAATTCACCCATTGTAAGATCCATTTTTTTATTTTGAATATAGAGAAAAGAATCAATGCAAGGTAATAGCGCCTTACGGGACTGCCCGTTTATACATGATAAACCTTTAACATTCGTGCCAGTCCAAAAAAAAAAGTCTCTACCGTACCGTGCGTGTACGCTATGGAAGAATAGTATAGACAAAAAAAAACAAACAAACAAACAAAAACCCAATGCAGATGGCAACGGAAAATTCCATCGCATAAACCCGCGTATGGGAAGAACATGAGAAAAGCAAAGACGAAAGCAAGTACAAAGAAAAAGAAAAAAATGGAGGTACAGTTCGTTCCTGGCGGCACTTGTATGTTTATCGCCAGCAGCATCCACAAACGCGGGTTTCAGTACCGCGCGCGAAGAATCGCCTGGACCTCCAACGGCGAAAAATGTATCGGAAAAAACCCCTTCGAGAGCACATGGAATGTAGGAGAGGGAAGGCAAAGGGCAATCGACACACAGCGCAACACACACCACCCCACGGTTCATATGACGACACACCGCAGCATAAGCGCAAAAATTGCGCGCTTCAGCATGAGAAGGAGAGCTGGCAGCAAGGAGGACGCTTGCTTTTTGTCGAAATTTTCCGCTGCTTTACAGCACGTTTAAAGCCATATATGGTGTTTCCGTATGATTTTTGATAGGTAAGAGACCCGTAGTAAGCAGAACAACATGTTGACGAAACGTTTTTGAAACAGAACACTCGATGCACTAAGCTCACATTGAAATGTGAACCTCGTAAGTGCATTGTTTGTTGGTGCATCTTCACTTCATTATGCACGGTGGTATGCTGCTATATCCTATGCGGGCTGGTGCTATGATACGACTATGTGTGTTCTACCACTAATCCACTAGTAGCTATCACTCGGCTTTCTCTTTCTATCCAACAAAGCACATGGAACACTCAGTTCACCGTAGAACGGTTCTTTCATCCACTCAAAGGCACAGACACCACGAGAAGAATTTAGTTGCATGCATAGCGACGGTTGCGACGGAGTCTAGCGTCCTTCTCTGTTTCTCAACTTTGACGTCATTCTTTCTCGCTTGTCCACCGCCGTGCGGGGTAGCTTTCCATCGTATTTGCGCTTCTTCCATCTTCCAAAAACTATTCCTGCACACACATGTACACAACGCGACGTTCAGAGCTCTTTCGCTTCCTGGAAGAACACTTAATGCCACCCGCCAACCGTTTTGCCATTTTGCTGTCGAATTTGCGACCGCGGATTGCATTTGAAAGACACTTCCGCCGGGAGAAATGCCGAGTGTTACGTTTCAAGGAAAACATACTGAACGGACAGCACCGTACGTCGTCCGTATGTGACGGCCATTTTAGGGATCCACCACTTCCCACAGCTCTGGAACGTGATCCACCACCCCTTGCATAGAGTCTTCTTGTTGTTCGTATTACCGCCAGTTGTGTTTTTTTTGTTGGTCGAGAATCTCATCGATCTGTTATTCCGCTGTTTCCATGTTTCTATTAAACATTCAAGCGCAACGACTCCCACACACATACACACACATGTATGCTCGATCACGTTCACGCATACACCTTTGCACCGGGGAACCGACGGAACATTTTTCACTTCGCCAAAACGCAAAATGACGGAACGACGACGGTATGCCTGCTACTGCTGCTGTTCGCATGCCCATCCATGGACAAAAAAAGTGACTGTAACACCAACAACCATCGCTTTTCACAGGATTGTTGTTGAAGCTGCTTTCCCATACCGTTTCCCGTTCGTCGTTGGCGATGTCGAACGAACGTCGTCATTTTCATCTTTGTTCCATCGCGCTTGTCTCGCGTTGTCGCCCGTCGCGGCGATGGAAACCCTAACCTATAATATAACGGCAACCACACGATGAGAGTGGTAAGAGGGACCGCATTTATTTTTCAGCCACTACTGACAGTTGCGCCAAATTTTGGACTTTTTCATGATATAGCAAATGGCAGTCCGATCCTAGCAGAATGGTACACGCATAAGAGCAACCATAGATTAAAGTCGTAGAAAAATATGGAGTCCCGTTTCCAGCGAACGAAAGTATGGTTTCGCACACCAGGTGAAGTTTTACAGAAGGACGCAACTGCGACGCATTGAATCGCGTGGCCAGCGAATGAGATGGTGCAGGAGGATGGTGAATGGAAATTTCCATTCTTTGCCCCCTCGTTGCTACCACTGCTCATAGGCAGCCATGTTCTTCGTCCTCGGGCCATTTGGATATCCGTCTCGATGAACTGGACATACTTCACGACCAGGAACGGCGATGTTCCCTTCCTGTGCATACATGCACGCACATGGAAAACCTTAATCGCAAAATTCGACGCGGTATGTTCAGTGTTACGGGAGACATTCCAAGGCATTTCGCATATTATCACAAATCATTTCAGCACAACTTTTCGATGACGAAGAATGAAAGGTTTTACCGACAACACACGACCGTAATCAAAGCACCATGTAGCAAACGGGTCAAAAGATTGAGGGGTCACATTTTTTCTTCGCCTTTCATCATCTACCATTGTGCGGTAATCCCCAGAAGGCGAGTTGCGAACGGCAAGCACTTTGCGTCAACGCGCTTGCCGTAGTTAGCTTGATACGCAGTTGAATATCTTCGAGGCTACTTCTAACACATTTTCGAGAACATTTTATCGTCAAGATACAGTAAATTCGATGAGAATTTCTTACGTTTTCCAATTCTCGCGACAAAGTCAACAAGATCCCATTCACTCACACATCGCAGCACCCGATTCCTGTCACACTTTAAGCACTCTGAAATTTTGTGCTGCTGATAGTGTTTGCCGTGTGCTGTAGTGTTGGCATAATCGGGATTCGGAAGATCCCACGACGGATTGTAAAGAATCGAATCCCAGTTGACGGAGTCTAAAGATTTGACCCTAGACCCCATTATCTGAGGTGTTCTAACATTAAATTTCACCCACGGAGTGACAATGATTCAATCCAGGACGTGAATTATCAGTTGTGATTTGATGGGGTGTTCAGATTAGGATAAACGATTTCCAGACCGTCACACGACTGTTTGATGGAATGGGAATCGGATTTGAGGATTCGATTTACCCACCACTAGAACGAATCAGCAGCGCGCCAAACTGGCATTAACAAATTTCAAAAGCCTTGGCCACAAATAGAAATAATGGCTGAAATAGCTATTTTGTTAATAACTTTTTTGTGCTTTGGTCAATTTTGGCAACAGACCCCTCAAATGAAAGATCGCTTGAAGGCAAACCACTTAAAACAATAAAAATTCTAACTCAATTCTTAGTTTATGAAATAAATATTTGAAAAGGCGGTGGATACAGAAACCTTGGTTGGTATTTTCAGCTGAAATAACAAATTTGTTAATAACTTGATGATCGCTAAACCGATTTGGACATGAGAAAACAAAAGTCTTTTCAAGACACACAACTTTGTGCAACAAAGTTTGCTTTTTTTTAAGAAAATTAATTGTGTACAAAAGAGGCGGCACTCTACCAGAACAAGGTTGATAAACATCGATAAGCTAAGGCGAACCCACATTTCTCAATATTAGAACGGTTGAACCTAGATATATTAAATTTGAATTTGAATACATTTTTACAACATTAAAACAAATTAATTATACAAAATACATCTCATGATTTTGTGGAGCAGCTTAGTTTTAGCTTTGAAATTTCATTCCTCACTAGCGTGGTGCGTTTTGATAGCCTTTGAGTTCGATGCTAACTCAAAACAGGCGGTCAATTCTATTGGCGGGTAATTAACAGCACAAAACGTCATCGTCTCGAGGATTTTTTAGTATTTATTGGCTTCTGTTAAGGATATTGATAAAAAGAAAAATATTATACAAAGTGATTCAAATCAGCTGGGGATTGACAGGATATATCCTATTTCATATATCAAGTCAAACTAAGCAAAGAATAAATATGTACATAAAATAAAATAACCAATAAACATAAAATAAAATACCCAAACCAGTTAATACAAGTGTATATTTTTAAAGTAAATTAAATCGTTTTATTGGTTTCATTGTACGCATTTGACTTGAGGCAAACATATGTTTGACCTTTTTGGGTAGTGTCAGCTATAACCTGGAATCTTGCAACAGTATACGGTACATTCTATCACCTGATTTATCTTTTACTAAATCTTAACAGACGATCGTAAAATAGCACTTTTACATATTGTTTCAATTCAAATGAAAAAAAAAAAATAATAATACGGAAAAATACGGATCACTGTTTGTTGTTATATTTTATTTCATTTCAAACCACTCTGTTTCATTCGGCTAGTAAATTGTTTCAGTGTACACAACATTTTCACTATTTTCTTAAATTAAATAGTTTACTATCGGCTGTTTAATTTATTTCTAGTGCTGCTTGCTGGGGTTTCCATTTAGTTCGGTCTTTTTCAATCGGGTGCTTATCACCTGTTTTCGCATATCTTAGAGATGAGCTTGTTACTGACTGGTTTCCAATGTTTTTCATGAACATTATCATATATTTAGAGTCGTCTTTCTCATTTAACAAGGGTTCAATTATGTTTCCCACTTTTATATAAATTGTTTACGTTATACAGCGTGTTACATTTACACCAAGAACCTTGGTACAGTTTAACGGAACATTTCACTACGAATAATTAAATGTAAACTGCTGTGATCATCTTGCACTATCTTCTCCTCATTGGGTTAGCTTTAATAATCCACTGCACGTTTTGCTGCACACTTAACACTAACGGCTCACCTTAAAGCGTCCGACATTTAACATTACATTTGGTGGTTTATAGGTCATTTTTCCATCATTCAATATCCTTCGACAGGAGCATGATTTGGCGCAACTTTGGGTTTTTTTAGGTTGTATATATATATGTATGTTGATGTAGCCTTTGATTGTACTTCAATTAAACTATTATATTACAAACACAGGGGCAACGAAGTAGAGGGCAACCAAAATAAAAATGTTTATAATTTAAAAAGGGAAACTTTTTTGCGAACAATTTTCAATTCTTTTTTTTGTAAATGTTAACCGATTCTTTAACCGTTTTGCAATAGACAAACTTATTATTATTGTTCACTTAAAACTAATTAGGTGAAAGGTTACACCGAGATGTATAATCCTTTCTATCACGTTGATCAAGAGCGTTTTTTCTGTGTGTGGGGCAAATAGGACAGCACAAATTGCACCTCCAAAGTGCAGCTGCCTAACGGATTGATTATATCGTAGTTATAACAAACCATGTTTATAAAGTAACAAATAATGTGTTAGAAAAAAAGGCAGCATTTTTGGAAGAGAGTACATTGAGGAGCGATAGCAAATTTTGTGACTTCAGGGTGGTATATGTGCGACATTTGTGATGGTTTTCTTTTATAAGAAACTAAATATAAAAATTTTCACAATCTCTATAGGTTTTCAAACAAATTTGCTAGAATTACTTGTGCCTCGACTTGTGTAGAAAAAGATGCACAAAAGTGGCATGAAGGAAGATAAAACACAGTGTAGAAATCTGAATTTAGGCAATCTGGGTAAAGAACAGTATGCGACAATTGTTTAAATATCTCAGAAAAGTTTCCTATTTTTCCAAAACTTACACAAAAATGTGCAATGAAAAATAAACCTTACCTTGTATACCATGTTATTGTATTGCAAGATAAAACAAATTTTTTTGTGGTAAGGGATTGCTTAAGAGCTACTAAAATATCCTTTGGGAACATTCACATGACTATGATTGCGCTTTTAAAACATACTCGTACAACTAGAGAGTACAGTGTGAATACTTACAATAGAAAGGAAAAAGACGTTACTATCATCGACGTTGTTGCATTTTTTGACTAATGTCTTGTACCTTCTGCTTTATGCGCCTCTCATTAACTCTCGCCGAAACTTACCCCATCGAATCGTGGGTGCAGTGACAATGCAATATGCTACTTCCGAACAATTCCTTCAATCGCTGACGGAATTACTTTGTCTCGCAAGCGGTGTGACCGTTGAGTTGTGTCGGGTCTTACGCGAACCTTCGCTATCCAACTCCGAGGAAGGCGTGGTTGAGTTGCTCAGCGCGACGGTTTTGTTGAAATCGATCGTCGCATAACCGAGCGATGCCTTTTTGGGACTCTCTGGAGGCAGCAGGCCGACACTGGCAGGAGTTAGAACGCTGCCGTTAGTGCCGGAAGGTCCACACAGACCGGTAAGACAGTTTCCGTTGCTACCAGGCGTCGTTGCCGCTGTTGAGGCACGATCCGTACTGGTATTCACGATCGGACCCAGCGTCAGTCCACCACTGATGGAGCTGCTCATCCCACCGGTTGCAACGATGCCGTTGTTCAGATTAACCGTCGTGCTGTTGTTGTTATTGTTATTAAAACTGGTTCCAACCGTTGAGCCGTTGGTGGTACCACCGTTCGCAATTGTGTTCCCATTAAACGTAGCCCCACCGGCTGCACCAGGAGCTGATCCAGTTGGCGAAAGCACTCCTCCCGTTCCGTTCACATTGTTGCTGATGTTGTGCAACGAGTTGGACTGATCGAGGTCGAGTACGATGTAATTCACTTTACGCTGCTGGCAATTTGCAGCGGCCGTTGCCGTCGGAGTACATGGTTCCGAGTGGTCCAACGGTAGATCGACGTTGCTGAAAATGTCTGGCTTTGAGCAACGGCCTCGCAGGAGAACCGCTTTCAGTTCTGCAGGCTCAAGATTTTCGTAAAACCGTCCCGGATCCATCGAGAACTGATTTGGACCACCACTGTTTAGCCGTTGAAATTGTGCAAACATGTTACCACCTACGATGTTTTGTTGGAGAAGGGGAACGGCGGCACCAACACCGCCCACAGCGGCCCCGGAAGAGGTGGGAGTGCGCACGTTCTGGTACTGACACTCGTCAAACGATCCCGTGCTATTGTGGCTATTGTTGTTGTTGAAGTTAGTAATCGAAATGAGACTAGAGTTGCTCTTGCTGCTGAATGTAGCTGGTTTCTTCACCTTTCCGGCAGCCGACAGGGAACCACCGTCCGTGGCGCTGATATTTACATTCATATACATCCGTGCTGGATCGACCTGATCTGGCGTGGATGGTTCAACTTGTTCACACTCTCCGATGCAAGCTGTCCCGGGGGCCTGATCGATAGGAGCGGTGACGATAGATGAGGCTTGCTCGGATGATGGGGTAGTACCGGGAGCCAGCTCCTGCGGAGGCACATCCATTGAGGTACGTACCAATCCTCCAAGGGGAGCAACAATGGCTGAGCTCGGTTGGTGAACGTGATGGAGAAGATGTTGATGATGCGTATGGTGCAGCAATGAGGTCATAGTTGAATCTTTCATTGGAAACTCTTGGTACACGTTGCTGACGCCCTGATGGTGAACACTACCGGCACCGGTGTTGTGTGACGTAGGGAGCGGATTCAGTGTAGTCACCTCTAGTATGTTTGTCATGCTATTCGGTGAACCGGGGGAAGTAATATCCGGGGAGATCGGTCCACTGCTCACCGAGCTCAACCTCAGCCCTTGCTGGAAACGGGTCGTTATCGTGTGTGGTTGTACCGCGATTCCGGTTGTCGATCGGTTAGGAGTCGGTTCAAGATAGTTCCCCTCCATCGGGAGTGTGTCCGTGCTACGGCTTTGGTTTGAATTCGAGTGAATCGTTCCGTTCGGACTAAGCGATTGGCTCGTCGCTATGCCGGTGCGACTCATAATGAACGTGCATTGCATCTGGCCCTGGCTCTGGCCCTGGCCGGTACCACTCCGCGTTGCGGTGTTATTCTGCGACACACTTCGAGCCGCTACCGAAGGTCCATTCGAGGCCACTGGTATTGGGTACGGGTCGTTGGGATTCGTATTCTCATCGCTATAGATTCGTCCCTGGATGTAGGCCTGCACAGTGTAGAAGAGGGCCTCGGCACGACGGCACCGGAAGGCGTAGATTCCTTCGCCAGTCGTACATCGCCGACCAGCTTCGAAGCTAAATTGGTCGACGTTGTAGCCATAGCGCCGCAAACACTTCAGCGGCCACTTAGTCGGTTCTTTGCCCTTTCGAAAGAGTGTTAGTTCGAGGCGGGTTACTTCCAGCTTACCGCTCCACAGCTCCGTCCCATCGTTGTCGATGTTGATTACGTGAAATATGTTCGAATGGACGTCCTTGATATCCTTCTTCGAATTGATGCAACCCATGTCGTCCTGTGGCAATCGATGCGACCTCGTACAGTTGCGATTTTCTTTCTTTGCTAGGCGGCAGGTTGAAACATCGAAAACAACAGACACCTGCAATACACCGTTCAAGATTAGCCCGTTTTTGATAGCAACCAAACCAATTGAAACATTCTGAATTATTATCAATCCGCACCTCGCCTGGACTATTATCAGTGGATGTCGATAGTAGAAAGGCTAGAAAAAGGGGGGGGCACTAGTTAGTGTTTAGGCGCTACCATCCACATCGCATGCATTCTGTCGTAGGCTCCTAGTAGTTGGCTGAAACGACATCCAATGGTGCCGCACGGTTCTCAGAGCAGGTTGTTCTGCTATTCCCAGTCTTACTATCATCACTACCTCCCAATTTCTGTGTGCACGGGGCAGCACAAACGAACAATTTTACCAAACTTCCGATGGAAGTGTATACACACACAAACAGGGCGACTACGGCCAATTTCGATTGCTACTCGAAGGCATCCTATTGTGTTTCTTTACACGCAATGAACGCGACGCTGGAGCTTTTCTTCTGCAAACCACAACTGGGGTGGAAAGCAATACACACGATAGTCAAACGATGGTCGTGTTAACTGCAAATTTTGTAACTAATTTAGGCAAACAAAGGTCCAGGAAAGTTGCACTTCTGATTCTGATGTTTTCTTTTTAATTTGTCTGATTTTTATGTTTGCTTATTCTGTTTTTTTCAGGTTTTAGCACAAATTGACATTTGCCTGCAAGATTGGCTTGAAATTAAAAAGCATGGCCGAAATTTATGCAACATTTGAATCCATAAACATTGAAAGCAGCTTGTGAGAATCATGTTATACCGTTTACTATAGAACAAACATTGTTTTCTCGTGTGAAGCAATTTATGAAACGAAAATTTCTTTTTTACATCAAGCACGGCGAATTGCTATGCCGATTTAGTACAGCACTTGTATAGTGCTAAAAACTTGTTTACCATCAAACGTCAAACGGAATTCCAAAAGAAAAAAATAATTCAGACGGTGGACTGGATCAATCACATCACGGATTGTTTTTCTTCCGTGTTTTCCTTTTTCAGCGATAGGGTCCAACGACACGCTACTTACTTCGTTTGTGATGATCAATAACTGGTGAACACTAGTGAATCTTCGTTTCTCGGTTATCGGTCGACCATTGTGTAGCATCGGAAGCACAGTCGGAAGAAACATGAGCGATCCGCGGGTGGATGCACTGTGCGAGCCGGGCGCGTGTGAGGAGAGCTCATTGATAACCACCGACTCGTTCGAAGAATTTTCCCACGAAATTAACAGCCTTCCTGCCGTACCGGATAGCATTGGAAGTCCTGACATCGTTGAAACGACGGATGCTCTAGTGGATGATAAGCGCTTAGAGGAGACCGGTGCTGCTGCCAGCATAACGCAGATACAGGATGGACTACAAAGTGATCATCCGGCAGAGGGGGCGATGAGCAAATCGAGTTCATTCAGTAGCGCCAAAAGTAGGGAGTTTGATGCGTCAACGACAAGTCTCGCGGATCCGGAGCAGGCGGGTGGTTCCGGGATGGCGCTCGGCGCGGACCTGGAGAGCGGTGACTATCTACACGATGAGGCGTTTCTGGGAAGAAAACGGCATGTATTTATCTTAAGCACGGCCGGGAAGCCCATCTACTCGATGCACGGCAATGAAGATAAATTGGCCACACTGTTTGGGGTGATGCAGGCGCTAGTTAGTTTCATTCAGAGCGGCAATGATACGATAAAATCGATCCATGCCGCCGGAGTCAAGTTTGTTTTTCTGGTCAAGTCGCCCCTCATACTGGTGGCAGTTTCAAGGACATCGCACAGTGTACAACAGATACAACTGCAGCTGACGTAAGTTTGGGAGACGATGCGACTGTAATCTGTTCCATTTAATTATCCCCGTTCTCCATTCCAGTGACGTGTACAATCAGATACTCTCTACGCTCACGCTCAGTCACATGATCAAAACGTTTGAGAAGCGGAAAAATTTCGACCTCCGCAGGTTGCTGGCCGGCAGCGAGCGTCTAATCGATCACTTGTTGGTCAGTGACAAATGTGATCAGAAATTGGTGTCTAACAATCCGTTCAGCTTTATGACGCACTCGGTGCGTATCCTTCCGCTGCAGCCTTCCGTGCGGGAAACGATCGTATCCGCCATCCAGAGCAACTGTGCGAAGATCAAGAACTTAGTGTTTGCAGTATTAATTGCCAACAACAAGCTGATAGCACTCGTACGCATGAAAAAGTATTTTATCCATCCGGCCGACCTACGATTGATCTTCAACCTGATTGAGTGCTCGGAGAGCTTTAAATCGGCCGAAAGCTGGACCCCACTGTGCTTACCCAAGTTTGATTCGACCGGGTTTTTGCATGCGCACGTTTCCTATCTTGCCGAGGACTGTCAGGCGTGTCTGCTGCTACTTTCCATCGAGCGGGACGTTTTCTACACGCTTTCCGAAGCAAAACGCAAAATTACAGAGGTAAGAATCGCATTATCAGCAAACAAAATCTACCGGTAGAAAATGACCTTCTATAATTGACATTAGAAATTACGCCGAAGTAACTGTCTCGAGGCGATCAACGATGCTATCAACAACAAGGGGATCAAACTGCTCAATATTGGTATTCCGGAGATACGGCACTTTCTTTACAAGAGCAAATCGAATGCGCAGCTGCTCTGCTCTGAGCTGACCGTGCCGTATTCGAGTACGGAACAGTTCAAGCGCCTGGAAGGTATGTACTTCCAGCTACACCATCGGGTCCATAACTCTGGTCGCCCGGTAAAGCTGATTTATCAAATGAAGGAAAAAGAAGTTCTTCTTGCCTGGGTAAGTACTAGTACACAATTTCCACAATACCGATCGTTGTTTAAACGACGGTGCAGAATTCAAATATATTTAAATGTTTTGTACCGTTTTACGGGTCCACCAAAATCACTACAGGTAACACAAGCGTACGAACTGTTTGTGACATTCGAGCCGACGGTGGAAAAAAGTGAAGTCATCAGCCTCGTCAACAAGCTGTTAAAGTGGATCAAGAAGGAGGAGAACAGTTTGTTCATCCTTTCCGCACCGACTTTCTAGGAGTCGGGGTTGTCTCTGTCACCACTGCTGCAGTTCTTTACGTTCTCGCCAGCGAATTGGCCGACAGAGATGAACTCTTCCTAAACCATAGGTCATGCCCCACCTTCCTGACCAAGTCGGAATCCTTTCTTCGAGTGTTTCTTTTCACCCCCTTTGTGACGATTTCAAAGTGATCCGTATTAGGAAAACATTTAAACATTCTCGTGCCCCATTGTGGAGCCCGATACAGCAATTAAACTGCTGCAAGGAAAATGCAAGGGTAGCTCAAGTTAACTAGTTTTTGACCGCGCAAGCGAAGCACGAGACGGGAAATGAGGGTAGCATTATCAGAGCAATTATATTTCAAACTATTTTGTAAATATTTATTTATATCGGATCTATGTACCTAGAACACCAAAAGCGCTTCGAAGCTATTTCGGTGGACGGTGGTCAGTACACTAGTTTGTTGGTTTATATTTCTTAAATGACCCATCCATTCGGCAAGGCTGAGGTGTTGAACAAAATTAATCTGGATGAACTTAGCGACGAAAGGAAACGTTGATGCCGCCGTCTTCCGGTAGCTGAAGCAAAGGGTGAAATATACCAAAATGAGAAAAAATGGCATGCATAGATAGAAAAAAAAAACTGCAAATAAATCGATAACAAAGTCTCTGCAGGAGAATAGTTAAATAGCACGCAACCTTTTTATTACTGTTCTTCAAGAGTGCGTGGCAATTGAATACGAAAGACAAACGATGTACTAAATAAAGGTTAACATATTAATATAAGATGATACATTGGATTTGATTATATTACCTCCGATTGGCTTCTTAACATCACATTTTCTTTCGAACGAACATCGAACAAAGTCTCAAGTCAAGTCCATTTTTCATACATTTATCCTTTCTCGTGATTGGGGATTTTTTATTTCTCCTTTTTATGTTGTCTTATCCTCTTGCCGCTGCCCACATCTTCGTACTCTATAACTTCACTAGTATCAGGTTGGGTTCCTATTTTTCGATTTCTTTTATTCCATATCCTGTCCTACTTTCGCTGCTTCCGTTTGAACCAACCTATCAACCGATCATCAGACTGCTGTCTACGGCGAGTTTTATTTCAGCCGCTCTTCTCTCACTTTCCATCTCAAACTAACTAAGTATGTACGAGGGAAAGTAGGTAATGGTTGTGATATCGATAGGATAAACTTTCAAAATTTTGGAGTGAATGGTATACCGGAAGTAGTTTGCTAGCAGTTTAACAGTTCTATCCTCACTTGTGCTACAGTATATTTTCTCCTTCTCCGGATCACTATTTTCTAGCAATGTTTGGTTGATAGTGCGTTGATTTTGTTTTGTCTCTTCCATGTTTTAACCCGATTGAGCGGATTTAGTGGTTTGTGTAAAATTTCTACTCGATTTGGTTTTATTGTTGTCTTTGCGTCTCCGCTTCTACGAACTAGGTACTGTAAATTATTAGGTGGATAGTTTCATTTCGTCATATTTGTGCTTTTTCCGTACGTGAACCTTCCCTCTATCTGCCATTTTCCACTATCTTCTCTTCGAGCCTCTCTTCTTCATTCTTGAGTTAACATCTTTTTTTTCTGCGCACCCAGTCATTTATTATCTTTCCTGTTAAACTATATCCCTTTTTACCCCGCATTCCATTGTTTACTGCTCTTTCTGTCGGTTCCTATAGACACCTTTGTTAAACATTTTATAATATTTCTTATAATGACAGTTATAGTAGTAGCTCCACTTAACGATAGTATAAGATATATGTCGTGTGAGTTGAACGAACTAATCGCGCATATATGTTTGCTCATATACACATATACAGCTTCTATTTACTTTCCCTTCCCTAATCGACCACCGAGTTTCGATGGCTACGCGATGCTGGCCCGTGGCCACTGGCGTTGTTACCAGTCAGGATGACAAACGGTCTGGGCACACCACCGCCCGCCATTCGCATCGTCCGGTACATCTTTCGGCGTTGGCGTTTGGTTACACGATTCCTCGTTTGCGTGGCTCGTCGTACACAACACTCCCTGAAGCAGGGAATGCGCGCTATTCGACGGGGGCCAACGAGGAATTTTGAATTGTTGAAATGATAAAGAAACGAATTAAAAATGACAAACGTTTCGAAGTAGTTGTGAAAGTAAAGAGCTAAAGCAAAGAAACACACGTCGTCCTTAGTCAGTTACTAATGAACGAACTTATTATCATTACATGTTTCTAATCATCTTTTCTATCTTGCCTACGTAATCCGCTTTATCGGCTAATTTGGATTTGTTTTTTTTGTCATATGCACACTGTTGCTTCCCGCTTACTATGGGGTTTCGATATTCCGGTCGGCTGGAATTAACATTGAACATGGTCTCACGCTTACGGCGTTTATGTTTCGTTCGAAAACTTCTGGCAGCCATATCACTTCATACACCTTACATAGAATATGCCAATAGAATATCTTTGCGAAAGTATTTTGGTTCACGCGAAGGTTCAATGTGTTCGTTTGTTTTTTTCTTGGAATAAATATTTGATTAAGCTCATGATAAGCGGTGTTAGTTTGTTAATTTTCGTAATCATTATAAATAGTTTTTCTTTACCTAATGGTAATGGTATGATACAAATGTGTCAGGTCCGGCCCCGCTAGCATGGGCTTCCCAACGGAGACGCATAAGCATGGAAAGAGCCCATCTTCACCTTTGGTTGCGGCTTGGTACTGCCAATTTGTGACGCGCTTGCTTGAGGGGTCTGTACTAGATTTCGTTTCGCTTCGCGTTTTGCAGTTAGCTTGTTTTTTGCTTAATGGAAGGATATTTGTCTAAGGTTTTACTTCTCACGTTTCCACAGAAGCCCGTTGGGTTCCCGTTATCACCCAAGGTGATGTCACCGACTATCTCGCTCGAATATTGTTATAATGTTCTTAAATATTTATGCACGACTGTCGTAACAATTGTCATTTTGGATTTTGCCTAAATGCTGCGGTTTCATGTTAAAACGGCTAGGTCTGGTTTTGTATATAAGTTTCGGGTTTTTCCTCCTTATGTACATACATTATTCGGCATTCGGGGTTTGGGTTAATTTTTCTACTACTGTACGGGTTAGTTGGTACTATATGTTGGTTGATTCCCCTAATTTCAATTCGAACTTGATAGGGGCATTACAAATGCAATGTTACTTGTGATTGTTCCCAGTTGAAACATTTACCAATACAAAAAAGGATTATGAAACAATAATCAAATTTATCTGGTTCCGCTTGAAATTGAATAGATATGCTAATGCAAACTTAGCAATCCGCAAGTACCAAAAAAGGATACTCTAATTTAAGCATAAATAAGTTAAAACTATATCAACTGGCTTACCTACTTAACTTGATATTTTGCGTCACAGTGTGAGAATAGAACAAATAAAAGAAAACAGATTTCTGTTCGCCACGTTTCACGTATTTCAAGTGTTCACATTTAATGATTGCACTCTTTGAGTGAATCTCTATATTCGTTCAAATTTGACATACATCATGTGTATGTGTCTGTTGTAATAATATCAGTATTATTGAGTTACAATTTTCGGCTGATGCAGTTGGTTGGAAGAGTGGTAGTTTTGCTTGAAACGCATCTAAAACATCGTTGAACCGATTGCCCCTCTGTATTCGCTTTGGAATCAGTTAAAATCAGGCGGTATTATATGTTTCCTACATGTGGCAATACGTTTCTCTACAGTTTATACGTGTTCAACAGTGTGCGCAACAATTGATTTCCTCTTCCTCTCGTAATACTACTACCCTCCCCCAACTTTATCTGTATTTTGTTCGCAACCAAACTTTCGGAAACAACGTCCAACAAACCCGACCACCGCCGAATGCCGGATCTTGAGGTTTGGCATCCGGATTGGAGATTCATTTCATTTGCCAGCGACACTGTCGGAGACATCCTATCGCTTCTGATGACATCCGGACACGGATGGAACTCCCCTCCGGATTTAAACTCCTACCACTCAAAAGTTGTACTCCTTGTAGCGCGATCGGCTGGCGGTCCCTCCGTTGCTACCGCTCCCCAGCTGCCCGTCCGGCTGCGCCACTCCGGACACTGATGGCTATTTGGTGCTGGAGATGCCGGATATCTCGCCGGTTCCGGTTCCGGTGTCGGTCGGGCCCTCGACACTGCACACGCTGTCCTCGGGCGTACGGGACGGTTCGGCTTCGGTCACCTCGACTTCGCTCACCGCTGGACGATTGTTGCGGTGCTTCGCGCTCAGTGCCTGCGGAAAATGGGACGTATATTAAAAGGAAGCGGTATACGGCATTAAGTTAACGAAAAAGAAATAATAAGAACCATTCCCAAAGTCATTTTCTTTCCTCTCGAAATTTTTCAATTCCTGTAGCATAAGTTAATTAAGCATGACAAAGCAAAACCTTAAGAAATCCGGGTACTACTAAAACATATTCACCAACTGCTTGTCCAGGCTGTAGAACGAACGTGCAAGCAAAGGACTAAGATCGAAATGCTTGCTTGGTTTCTGATGATCGCTCAACGCACACGATTGCACAAACAAGAAATACAAATTTTAAGCAACGTTAAAAAGTCAATAAACAGGCCATACTGTTAAAAGCGTGTACTTACACATTAATGGCAGTAATAAACTATCTTAAGTTAGTGAAAAATGCTCTCGTTGTTCCCGTTACCTTGAAGTCAAAAAAGGTCGATTTTATAAAACGTCTCGAAAACGGCTGAATATTTTTTCAATGCATTTAGCAATTATTTTCAAAATGTAATACTGCATTGAAAAAATATGTTTTTACTATGCCGTTATGCTTTGGCGTGGTCAATTTGCACGGTCCTTCGGAAAATGCTACAACATCGATATTTCTAAACATATTTCTAATCTGTAAATGTGGTGTTTAGTACATTTGTACACCTGTCTATAATTTCCTTAGCTCAATATAATGAAAAAAAGTGTGTGCTAGAGGCCAAAAATTCATATTTAAAAAGGTTGCATACTTTTATGTCGGAAAATTTCGTTTAAAGAAATGAATGGGTAATGGCTAGCTCGTACTAGCAGTATTGGTTATCTCTCCGAAATAAAATTGAACAAGATCATGTCGATGCTCCCTTTAACGCTGGCAAATTAATTGACTCGACATTATGGATCGTAATGAGCGTTCGAAAAACGGAAACGGTAACTTTCCCTCCCAAGGATTCGATCTCCCTCGTGTGGCGGTGACGGATGGCACGCCAGAGTAAGGTTAACGTGCAGCGAAACTTGGATCGATTTCTCACCACAAGTAAGCCGACCTAAACCATCTTCCGGTCAAACGCTCTTATCCCGTCCCATGCGTGACCGGTGCCGAACACCCCTCGAAACCCAGGCCAAAAAAACAGAAGTCAAGAGATGTATAAATAATTGAGGTCAACAAAGGAATGCCTATAAATTTTACCGAGCGCATCCTTCGGAACCACAAGACGGGCAAAACAGCATCAATCGATCTTTCGCAATTGTGAAGAAGCGCCCCGAAACTGTGTGGGAGAAGTCGGGAAGCAGGGAGCGGTGAAGGGCTGGTGAGTGATAAAGTACCGCCACATGCCGCAGCCTCCGCATGAAGTCGCTGTTGGGCTGTTAGGTGGCGTTTGCCCATCACAAGGGACGTGCTCGAGCATCGATGAAAAATGGCTCGCACTCGCAAAGTTTTCCGGTAAAGCAGATGCGCATTCCGGTGGTCGTCGGTCGGTTCGGGTAGGTACCTGATAGTGGTCGCGCCCGGGCATGTCGTCGTGCTCGGTACAGCCACGCACTACTAATTGTCAATTGCGAGCACGAGCACAACGACAAAGGATTTTCCATCCCACGGAGTCTCTGCGGCGTGCGTTAGTTGGCGAGAGGACAAGTGTTTGTGGGGTATTTGAACCGAGTTTCCATCACCTCCTAGGGCAGCTTCGAATGGTGATTGTCAGATGATTATTTCTACAGTTCACCAGCAAGAAACATAAAACTACCCGTTTCATCCCATCACAGAAAAGCTCTCTATCTCTATCATCGTGAAGTACGCAATGAAAAACGAACCGGAGGTTGTTAGTGGGAGGGCAGCAAGAAGAAGATGGAGTAATTCCAGTCGATAAGGTTGTCAATATTAATTCCAGCAGCGTTGCGTTAGCTCGGGCCATCGTGCGTTACGGTTTGGGGAATGATTGGAATGTGAAACATTTTCCACCGACACAGACCGTCCCATTGACATCGTGCTCATTCCCTATTTACTTCCTTCATAAGGATGGAAGGAAGAAAGGAACGCTCAGCTGGGTGTCACAACCACAACTGACTGCCGGGGGGCGAGTTTCTTCGTTGGCTAGTGGGACATAAATTAAAGAGTAGAAAATAAAGTAAAACTAGTGGGATACACCCAACGTTTCGCCAATGGACGCAGGGTGATGCGATGCAGTGTGGTTTTCTTGCGTAGGACAGATTCGCAGATTGAGAGTGATGGCACATTGTTTGGAGCAGTTGAAGAAGTGCGCAGGGGTCGCTCCAGTGTGATAGAAGGAATAAAAAATAAATAAATTCATCATCCTGCCAACCAAGCCGGGAGCGGGCGCAACCCGGGAGCGGTTTCTGTCCGCCTTTGGTACATTCGAAAAACGAAGGCTGACCAGAAGAAGTAAAAGGCATGCTTCAAGGCATTTGATACGACAGCCTGTACTCCGGAATTCATCTGCTGGCGAACTTTTGCAAGGGTTAAAATATAGTAGAGTAGTCATTGTTTAAAGTCATATCTTTTTTCTTCTCTTCATTTTATCTTTTTTTCTATATTCTGAAAAGATACTTTAGAAAATTGAACAATAACATACACGACAGACTCGTGGTAGCGATAAGCGATGGACAAGCAGGCTTGTTCGTTAGATAGAAAGTGAAAACAAACAAATGTTTATAGAACGATTATGGTGCACAGAGGGATTGAAGAAGAACGCACTCTGGCACAGACGGGCGAACGAGAGGATCACGGCAACAAAACATTTATAAAGAGGAAAAAAAATGAAAATAAACAGACAACGACAAAATATTCACATGAATTTTCCAATCTATATGCAAAGCGAGACGATTGTGACCTATCGAGTCGGGCTCGATTTCCATTGCTCTGACATTTCCGTTTGACCTCGATGCGTGTATGTTGGCCTATGGCTACGATAGTGTAAGCATTGGTTCCCCTAATCCCCGTTTCCGAGTGCTTTCGCTCAGGCAAACGATTTAAATGTTTTTTTTCGGGTTTGGATAGTGTGGTATATTTTTGATACAAAAACTCCTTCTACGTTTAACGCAAACACCTAATTTAGTACGTGCGTTAACATTATTCGCCAAAATAGCCCCAGAGAAAATAAATAAATGAACGAATGAAGAAACCAACTTTTGGTACAGTAGAATGGATTAACATTTACCTTTTCTCGGCTTCCTTTTTTCTGAAGTGTAGGTAGGAATGGTTTTGAGTATGAAAGCGGTTCGGTTTCATCGGAGGATGTTTGTAAAATTTTTCAATTTATGTTGTACGGTGTATGTTGCACAAACAAATGTTCAACGTGTGCGTGAAAGTTCCATTGAATTTCGTTAAATACGTCCGTTGTCGCAGTGTTGATTACATGGTTTTTTTTAGTAATTGTATATTGTTGAGCATTTTTGGTTTAGGTGTTCATTGGAATATGGGGCAGGAAAGTACGGCAGATGTCCCAGGAAGGAATCGGGAACGAACACATCACCGTAAAATGGAGGAAAAGATACAAATACCAGGATACGATCGATAGTTCGAATGAGGAACGAGTAGAACGGGATAGAGATTGAGCGGTTCGGGTTTGGTAGGTTTTTTATCGGTTTAAAATTTAAAGGTAGTTTAAGGGCACGTTTCGAACAAGTAACAACACGACGGAAACGTTGAAGTAGAGAGAAAAGAGAGAAGAAAGAGAAAGAGAGAAAAGAGAAAAAAGAGAGAAAAGAGATACAAAAACATCCAGTTATATGAGCTTGATTTGGTTCGGTTAGTTGGAAATATGGTTTTGCCAACACTACTTGTTGAGAGAGGGAGATACAAATACTGTACGAAACTCGTTCTAATAACGAGCTGAAGGGAATCGAAAGTGTCCTTCAATTTATCGTAAAACGAGTCAACTGTGACTGCTTCGGATCCCAATTAACGACACTTTCGATTCACCAATGTAATAAAAAAACAAAAACTCTAGTGTAAAATTTACAAACACAATGCAAAAATCGACCGACAAAGTCTAGTCTTACGCATACAATTCATTCGAGAGGATAGAAAAAAAAACCAAGTCCATTAAAAAGTATGCAAAAACTCAAAATCATGTTCCACTACGAACTACTTGCTGGCGTAGAAATCAAAAGTAGGAGAAAAAACTACTCAAACCGTTGAGTAGACGGGCGCACGGACCCGTAATGGCAACGGATCAATCCACTACCTCCATCGTTGTCAGTGTCGTTATCGTCTTCACCGTCGCCATTCCACGCTACAGTTGCACAATACAGGGGAAGTACACGGTTTTGGAAAGCTTCGGGATGCACATCGAATCGGATTGGGAGCCGTTATTTACATTCGAGGGGAGGATAACACATTCAAAGTCGGGGGTTCGAAACAATCTTTAAACTACCAGAACGAGGCGGAAGGCAAACAGCAGGGATGGTGGCCGGCTGTTTTCCGAGCGGTCGTGAAAATGAATGGAACCAAAGTTCACGGAAGTGAACGGAAAATCAACACAACACAGAACCATGAACCAGGTAAGGGTCGATGTACAAATGGAAAAACAATCAGCCTGATAGTCAAAACAAATGGAAACAGAAAAGGGAAAATGAAACACAAGTCTGCACAGGATTGCCCATTTTGCCCCCAACCCTGTTCTTTTTTTCTGGGGTAATACATATCCGAGAGCGAGACAATTACAAACAAAAAAAAACCAATTCAGCAAATGGGTCGTGATTTTTCCTACCCAGCTGGAGGGGAGGGTGTTACCAGAGTGGTGATTTCCAAAATCAATTCGTTTGAGTGCCAAAGGAAATCCGTCCCAAAATGCAACACCGTCCAATGGAGGATGTGCTCGGTCGGGTTTTTGGTTGGGCGTCGCTGTTTTAAAAGTTTTATTAGTTTCGGTCACAGCAACTGGCGGTTTGGAAAACTGTGATGGGGTTGTCTGGGTGGGTGGTGCTGTATACCCTGATCGTCACCCAAACTGATGCCAACTGCCACGATTTGACAGACGTGTTGCTGTTTCAATTTACGACGGCGCTAAAACTGCAACTCAGTCAAACGGTACTTCAGTGTATGAATGGGGCACACCGAGCCAGCCTTCATTTCGAGCGTGTTGTTAGTTAAAGTCGTTTGAATTATCAATGAGCGGACGTGAAATAGTCGATGTAAGCGCTCGGAGTGGTGTTTCGCTACCGTTTTGAGATGCTTTATTTACCTTCTCGAACTAGAAGAAGAGTGATCGGGGAAAATTAAGAGACAAATTTCCCAGCATGTGACTGTACACATCAACAAGTTTAAGTTGGTTTTACAACGTTTCCAGTGCTGGGTGGTCGAAAAAGGTTACGAACAACCAGGCGTCTCCATTAGTTGACTTGCTAAAACTAATTTATCCGGTAAAAGGGTAGTGTGCGTAATTAAAAGGCTGTCTTTTGCATTGGTGGCGTTCTGCAAAGCTGGTGGAGGTGCATTATCGACCGAACCGTTGATCGTAACGTGCTACTGTAGTGTTTGTGTGTTTCTGGGGTTTTGCACTAAAAGCGTTTCCAAAATTCGTTACTTCCTCATTAGCGCATCGCTGCAGAGTGGTGGACGATCAACGGTTGATATAGATGGCTCAGACATACTTCCACACACATAAACACACTCACACGCGGACAGTCACACAACCACGGGCTTACCTGGAGCGAGAACCTCCGATGGGCCACCTTTCTGCCTCCTCTTCGCTTGCTTATGTGAGGATTGTCTTGGCGGAGGGTTTTATTTTTTAAATATTCTAGTTGTGTGTACAGTCTGCATTGGAAGAAAAGGAAAAAAGTGGGTCAGCTAAGCTTGTTTGCACCCAACCGGTCATCTCTCATCCCTTCGCCCTTCGCCCGCGCTTACCTTTTCAGCTCGGCTCTGATGTCCTCGGGACTCATCTCCGATATCGTGACGTCGCCGACCTCCGGGTCGCCCATGCAGATGCCGGCGTAGGTGCCGAGCGCTCCGCCATGGTGTGTACTCTCATGTGCACCCTTGAAAGCATCCACAGGTAAGCGGAATGATACGTCATGGGCAAGGGAACGAACCTGCAAGCTATGACGATGCAACAGAACACACACGAAACATCCAAAAAAGAAACAAACACACACAAACGAAGAACGGAAAGAAGGGGAGGACAGCATCCCTCCTTCCCCTTTCGGAAAAAGGGGGAAGGGAGGAGGGGGTGAAGGAAGATGTACGGGAAAACAGCAGAATTAAATGAAGGAGAGAGAGAGAACGAGAGCAAGGAAAACAAAACTAACGGCGATCCATAGCTACCCGAGCAAAAACATAATAGAAAACAACTAACAACACCAATTTCCCAAAACAGGATTTGGGAGAAAGAGACTGATACAGAGAGATTGTCAAGGGGAGAAGGGAAAGAGGAAAGGATCCAAAACCAAGGCATACATCAAGGTACAGTGATGCTGATGAGCTTGAACATACGGGTAGTAGTAGAGTACGATAGGAACAAACATAGAAAACTCACAGGCAAACGAGCAAACAAGCGTTCGCAAAACGGTCACATACGTTTCGGGTTCGTAACAATCAGAAAAGAGGTCGAAAGAGATCGAGCAGGATCGAGGTAGAGAGAGCAGGAAGAGAAGTGATCCTTGCTGCTTGTAGGCAACGCTCTGGAATAGGCTTTTGCTTGCAACAAATTTGAAACACCACATGGGGATGCTTTTGACAACATGGTGGTGGGGAATGTAGCTAGAATGTAGGTCAATATTTGCCAATCCTATTCGCGCCCGGAAGAGGAAGGTTAAACCCTTCATTCGGCGACCCGTTGTTTATTTTACGCTGAAGACACACTGGAACTTCTCTTCCTCGGTTTTCTTTAGAACGTTTTTCTTTAAAGGGACAGCTTTAAGAAAACATATACCGATCGGGTAACAACCATCAAGTAACTAAACAGACACCGAATCAGAGTTGGCAAAAGAGGTCGTGCTGATGCAATTGTTGGTAGGTTTATCAAACACATTGCTCGTTAGAGTTCGAGCGCGGATCCGAGTAAAAGACCATAGCAGGAAATGGTATGGAAAAAATTTGGTGAAGATGAGACAGAACAGATTCTACAAGGCGCACGATACGAGGATGTTGATACATGGTCGGGAAGTGTGATGAGATGGATGTGCATGAATCTCGTGGGACTCGTAGGAAGTTGCAGACGGATATGTTCATTCCGTGTCAGGCTCAACGGAGCGAAGGTCAAGATTTCGCTCGAATAACATCTTTGGAAGAGAACAAGAAAAATCGAAGCCACCGAAGGCTAGCAAACAAGGCGCTTTCCTTTGGTACACACGCTGATCGGATTCATTTCCCGGCACACAAAACTCTATTTATCTATTCAAATCCGGTGCGCCGTAAGCTCTGTGTTTCGGAAAATTAGCTAATTTCTTCTTGACTCCATTAAGGATTCTGCATAGATTGTGTATGCGTGTGTGTGTTGGTATGTGTGAGCGAGTGGGGTTATGTTTATGCTTTCTCGGCGGCTTAGGGCGCAGTGTGAATTGGCTGTGTTCCGGTGGTGATTCGTTATGGTTCGTTGGGCGAATCGGCGATGGTTTGGTAGACGTTTAGCTTATAGCTCTGCTTGCCTTGCGCGTTCGCGAACGGCAAACAATCGGTAGGCACCGGGAAGGAAAAGAAAAATAAATATAAAAAAACCACCGAAAGCTCCAACTAAGACGGCACGGGTTTATGTGCGATTATGCAAACTATGAGAATGGAAATGAGGGTTGAAATACGGGCTCGAGCTCACTAAATACGCAACAACGTGCTAATGCACGAGGCACAGTGGATTAAACGGTGGAAAGAAAACATGTCTAAAAGGAGTCGGCAAATCCTCTACCCTTGCGTTGGTGAATCTGAGAATCGCTGCCATCGCTTCGTGTATGTTGAAAAGCGTATTCGTCGGTGTTTACTTTGGAAAGTTTAGTTCAAACATTCTGTGTACGGCATTTGGGAAAGCAATTAAAATGGTAACTAAAAGTATTGAACTATTAAGACATCGATTAGATCGAATAAAAGACACGTGCCTTTGCTTACATTCTTGGTGATAATTTTTCTTGAATGTTAATGAAGTTGTACGGTACCGTTTTATCCACGGAACATGCAGATAATTACGGATCTAAAATTGAAAGTATTATCATTCTATAAAACTCACTCTTTAGTTTTCCCTTTGCCCTTTTACTTTGGGGGCGTTAATGCGTTCTCGACGACGTCTGTTTTAAATTCCATTCCATAATAATGTGCCGTGTGCGAAAACGACCAACGAAACAGAAACCAACTGCTCCTCTTTCTTAGCATCAATTTGTGTAATGAAAACGCAATATGCCTTTTTATATGCACTCCACATTTTACATCCATTGCCGCTCGTTCGATGGCACAATACATGGCGAGTGGCACCGTCGTGGAAAGTGATTCCGGAGAAAAGTGGTTGAAAGTGGAAGTGCTGGGAGTTTTCCCGTGCCATGCGGTGCGGCTATAACAAAAACCTCTAAAGGAACGCCCGCATGTTTTCACGCCTCGATCGAGGGAAAAACCCAGCAGTTGTACTGTTTCGTGAGACACCATCGGCCTTGGTATAATTTTTCTCACGCTGCCGACGAGTGGAGCTTGGCGTTGGAAATCTTCATTACCTCACCCGGTAACGGTCGGTGGAAAATGAAAAGAGTAGTTACCGGTGGGCCAAGCTGGATGATCGAAAATTCGGCACCAGGTGACAACCGACGTGACAGGCACGGCTTTCTTGTACTTATTCGTTTTCCCTTTACAACCTTCAGCTAACCTACCGGCAAATGTCGGAGAAAATCACATCGTTTGGTGTTTTCCCTTTTTTGTTTTTGGCTTGCCTTTCCACGTGTGACTACTTCTTTTCGCAACCGTTAGCCATCGTGTGCTCGGACGTGACACACTCGGTACGCCGGAAGCGAAACAGAGAGTCGAAGTTTATTGTCATGAAAATTTGATTAGGATTCGCCAGAATAAGTTTTCCCATTTTCTCGGCAGAGAAGTCGCTTGCTGGTGCGCCGGGCGACTACGGCTAAGCCTTCGGTGGGACCTTTTGTTTTTCCCGAGCTTTTCAATCGCTGGCGCACGCCACGCACCCGATGGAAACCCGAGATACCTTGGCCAACCGGAAACCGAGCGATGTCCTTTCGATTCAATTTTGCTCTCATGATTTATGTAATTTAATAAAACCCGTTGATGCTCGTTAGGGGAGGTTTTCCACATCTCCCCTACCCCGAAGCATGTTGGAAAGAGACTTTTCGCAGCAGCAGTAGTCGGTGGCTAAGTGGTGTTCGGAAAAGTCAAGTTCCAACTACTTCAACCACGTCTGGCCGGTGCGGGAACGATTGAGTTACATCGCGTTCGGAGCGTGGGCGAGATTTGTCCACGGTAAAAGTTGGTGGAAAGTTCACGATGCGAGCACGGTGTAAAGTGTTAAATTACACATTTATCCAAGATTATCTCTACACACGCGGGCGTTTGCTGCGTGGAAAGTCAGTCGTTCTTTGGTGCCCGCAGAAAATTGGAGCATTTGGATTTGGGAAGATCCAACTTTTGCGATCCCTTTTTCCAGCCAAGCTAACGAATGGTGCATTCCGGAATCTTTAGTAGAGCGTACTTCCGGCGGGTGATGTTCACGAATCTGACACTCCCAGCGAGTCACTGCAAGATGTGTTGTAAGACGTTCTATTTCGGAACGGCAGCGACGTAGCGAGCGCCGAATGCAAGTGTCCTAGGAAGGGACAATTTCTGCCAGAACGCTGTTGAAGAGGCGTTCGGGCGTTCAGAATGACATAAGCAAAACTTCCTGTTTCCGTTGGTGAGCGCATCGGATTTTCCGCTCCTCAATCCCATGACCCGAAGCATTCCCTTTTCGCCCTTTCCCTTCGAGTGAGTTTGTTTTCGAACACTTTTCGCTAGCCTGTTTCCTGTTTGTATGCAAGCGCGCCCACGCGCAGCTTGCACAATCGATAAATAATAATGGTTTTATTTCTTTTCCCTTTTCAGCTAAGTTGTGCTCTTCAAAAAGAAACAAACAAACGGTAAAGCGAAATATTGGGGAAAAATGGGAAACTTTTCGGCTACTACTGATGCGGAGCGGATGGTTGACTATCGATCGCATCATCGGAGTTTGTTGTATCGTCAAGTTTTGCCACTCCACGATGCTATGATTCTTTCGATATGCAATTTTTTGTCGTTCAAAACTTTGTTATGGAATCTTGGGAAAGTTTTTAAGAGTGCGCAGGTAGTGTAGGATATTTTGGTTTATTTTGCGATTGACAATGTTTTAAAAATATTTGTTACTTTCTACGTGTGCGAGTTTGGCTCACTGTTATATAGTTTTAGGTGCAAATTCGATTTTTAGATTGTTCTCGTTCAATTTTTTATACCTCGTTTCATAGATCCTGCATATTACCGCATGTGGCATTGAGTTGTACTTTTTCTCGATTTCTCATGTCACAGTTGGCGAAAGGAAAGAAAATTTAAGTGTGTTCTCAAACCCTGGAAGATATTAGCTAAACTGTAGCTACAAAGACTACTAGCCGTGCTATGGAAAGGCACTGTGCAAACAGTTTGTGGAGTAATTAAGTGAGCCCTTTTAGCGTGAGCGAACAGTTGTTTGAGCGATATAATTAAAACCAAACACCTTTCACCTGCGCCCATCGAAGCGGTTCCACCGGAACTGTATGCTCCCTGGCAAAACTCCTCCAACCCTGCGTACGCCCCCCAATGGCGCAGGGAAAACGTAGCCGCTAGCGACATCCGCAACCGTCGCGCGTTCGTCGTTCGTCGTTGGGCGCCAAGAAAAGCCACCGCACGAAAGTGACTTACGTAGCAAAGGGCTACGAGCCGTTGCGTTTACGTTGTTTCGCTCGGATAAACACGCAATCAATTTTCCCCGATTGCCCAGGCTCATGGCGAGCGGGGCAGCACGTGCGTGTTCTCGAAGGCAAATTTGTCAAAGTTTGGCCACCGATTCCTCGAAACGCGCTCCCACGCGGCTGCTCGCGAGCATCCTTAGCGTTCCCGAATCGAAACGAGTTTTACATCACGATCGTTTATGTTTGAAGAGGTCTACTTCACGCACGGAAAAAAACAACACGACAAAAACGAACTCTTTAATACCACGTTTGGGTGGGTTTTAAATTTCATCCTGAGCGCAGGAAATTTCTTGCCTCTTGTGTGTTTGGACTTGCGACGAGTTTATGTTCACGCAAAAAAAAAAAGCGCTTGATCTTGATGGTGCAAAAACAACAGTCAGCCTTTTGACATCGGGCTTTTTATTTCTGTAAACAACCACTTCCCCGGCCCGTTGCTTTCCATCCAGAAGTTTTGTTTTGCCATTTTCTTCGGAGGTGTGAGTTGGTTTTTTTTTCGTTTATCAAAACAAAAAGAACTTCCTGGATTAGGAAAAAACGGTATTTCAACGCGACGAAAAAGGTTTACATTTGTGTTACTGTATTGCACCCGAGAGCAAAACATGACACACTTCTCTAGGCGGATGAAAAACAGATAAAACAAAGGAGGCTTTTAATGATGGCGAAGTAAGCTCTAGCTAAGTTCGAAAAAAGCAGTGAATTATCTTCACGGAAGTGGAAAAGAAAAACCTAGTGACAAATCGTACGCCAGGGCAACGGAAATGTGGGAATTAACACTGCGAGACCCGCGTTAGCTCACTTCTTAAGCTGTAAAAGATGATTTCCTTTTCCATTGCTCCGCGTCCCGCCCCGAGAAGCTGAGTGAAAATGTCTGAACCATTCAGATGGTGATTATTTTTATCACTCACCCGCACGGGACGGGGGCACGCTTGGTTGACAGAGCGGTGGGATGGTGTTGACGTAGTTTTATTATGCTGACGATTTGCTAGCGTAATGCTAAAATAATTAGCTAAGATGGTGGTGGCCTAGCAACCGAAGCTCCCTCTCGGGGACGATGCAATGTCAATGTGAGTAAATTAATCGTACCGTAGACAGAAGCATAATGAAGGTGAAAGTGGAGAAGGAAAACGTCAGACTAACTCAAGGAGCGATGAAAGGAAAATGATTAGCTAAAATGCTCATTTAATGGTGAATTTGCTTGGTGGCCTCGTATTTGAAGAAAATATTTACGCCGTGTGTCTACGCGCGACGCTGTTTTCGTATGAATTGAAAAGGAAAAGGCAGACAGAAAGGATTCTAGGACCGATGGATCGTGATGGGGAATGGGCAGTTGGGTTGAAGGTGAGTATGAAATGGCTTATAAAATGTGTGTTTCGTTTGTGTGTGACGCTTTGGATGAGGCATACGGATGTACAGAAGGCACTAAACAAACAAACAAAAAAAGGGGGGACGCGGCGATCTATGCATTTCGATGTGTGCGATGGAAAACGTACACATAACTCATACAATTTCATGACACTCTAAGCACACATGGACACATTGGTTAAGTAGCACATTTTTACAGAAATTTATACAACATTTTGTTGAACGAAAAGAACGATAAAAAAAAAAACAAAAAAGTTACGGAGCGTGCTTGCGCAGATTGGTTCCCTTGACTTTTTGATTATTGCTACTGTGTGTTGATTGTAATCATAAATGGTGTTGGTGGTGGTGGTTGTGATGGTGGTGGTAGTAATGCCGAGGATGGGAGGATATTTTGGGCCAATTTTCTGTCCTCTGCGCTGATGAAACGTTAAAGGGTTGGGCAGAATGGCGAACATATTGCTCTGGTGGTACGATGTTTTTCGTTTTACATGTTGCCATATCGAAAAAAGGGGTCTTTTGGTTGCTTTGCAAAGCGGACCTCCCGTTATGGAGCAACGTTTTTCCTATGCTGTTCAATTTGAGGCTAAAGAGTTCTAGCGTCTCGATGTCCCTCGATGGGAGGGTCCATGATGGTTTTGGAACGGGAAAACGGGTTTGACAAAAACGGGATTCGGCAGGGAAAGAGTTGGTGTGATCACCTGTTTACTATTTTGGGGTAGCCAATGTTTTACATCTAGCGCGTAAACTAGCGCATCGAGCTGGGGGTGACTTTAAATTTCGTTTGCTCGGACCAAATACTTTGGACGCGGGATGGGAACTCGTGGAGAGGATATCGGCGTTGGAAGGGAGGGACGGGGAAGGCGGGACCCGTTTCGGAATTTACCTGCTTGTGCTGGTACCAGAGCTTGGGCAGGAAGATCAGCCCCAGCGTCACGGTGTTGGTCAGCTGCGAGCGCACGAACAGGGCCAAAAACAGTGTAGACGGATTGAACTCCTCCAGATACCAGAAGCGCAGTATGTAGAAGGTGGACGAGACGAGAAACTCGATCAGTATCGAGGCTACCAGGAACTGCCGCTCCTATCGGGGTGATAAAATGATACACGGGAGAGAAAGGCGAGCAATTAAGGAGAGTGAATAGAAACAAATTCAGTACTGTAGTAGTTTCATTCTGAGAGGTTAATATAACAAAATGTGTATTAAATTTACCAAATACAACGTGAACCATAGGTCCGAACTCTAATTGCATAAGACTAATGAAAAAACTATATAACGAGTTTGTCGGTGTATCTTCTGCAGAATAACTACAGTTAATGTTTTGGTATCATTCCCACTTTTACTTTTACTGTTACTGTTATCAGTGCAACATACTGGTTCCACTGATATACTCTCCTATAATTTCTGGACAACATGAAATGATCTAGATTTGCCATTGTATAATGTTTTAGTCTGAAAAGAATATATGGATTCAAATCAAGAGCACTTGCATGCGTTTTTCGGCTGTTCGTTTGGAATCCTGTCATATTTTCACGTTCTAGTCCAGCCTTTAAACAATGCACGTAGTGTGTGCCAGTGCACCGTCTTACAGGGTTATCTGTTTTGGAGAACACATTTTTCTAAAACTTCCGTTTTATAAAATTCTGTGTCCTTTTTTACTTCTTTATCGATTCCTGGACGCAGCTCAAATCAGATCATTTTGTGCGATGTAAATTAGGTCCTGAATAAACAGTCCGTGGTATGAAAAATGGGAATTCTTGACCAGCATGCCGCAATAACATCACTTTATTTCTATTGAACATTACGTATTTCTACGTAAGATTGTTCTTTGCGTAGGGTTTGGTCCGTAAGAAATATCTATCACTATATGATGTAATGTGTGTCGGTGTTTTTTTGACTCTGTAACATTTACAAGATTTATTTTCCTTATTTTTATATATTTCATTGACACTAGCACGAACAAGAGTATCCGAATATAATATTCACCATGTTTGTAATTCGATATTACAGATTTTTTCTGCACAACTATCTTCATTTTTTGCATTGTTTTTGAGTCTTTGTTAGTGTTACTCTGTGAAGCTGTTCTTTAGCGTTTGCCTGAGCCTGTGTTAAATGAATTAAAGAATATTTCCGTTTGTTACTCACCCGGAACTGCGTGTTGGCGTTGCGGCTGGCGATGGCGAGCTGCAGGCCGAAGCCGAGTATGAGCAGCTCGCCGGCCTCGGTGACGTAGTCCCAGCGCAGCGGGCGGCACATGTTGGACGCGACCTGCTCGCCGGGCACCAGCGACTGCGGCTGGTCCATCTGCCACACCAGCTCGCTGTACTGCAGAAAGTCGAGACTGGTGGCGGTGAAGGCGGCCAGGTAGCACAGCACCGCGACGATCATCGCGCACAGGTAGCGCAGCAGATCCAGATCTCTCACAACCCATCGATGAGCTTTTCTGGTGCGGAACTCCACCAGGTGCCGGTACAGCTTGAGCACGATCGCACCGTAGCAGATGATGAAGCCCAGCTCGCGGCACCACGGTTCCAGCAGGCACCGCACGGTCGACGCCTGCAGGAAGTGTAGTGCAACCTGTTGGAGAAAAAAATGGGAAAATTACAAAGACGACAATCGTGGGACATCCGCTGACGTCTAATTGACTTGTGTATCGTTCGCATCGTTTTGAAGTACAAGGATCGTTTTGAAGTATAGAAAAGTCAATGCCCAAGTCGGATCCACTTGGCACGGCGTACAAGCTCAAGTGGAACAGCAATAGAACAGATGGTAAGGAAAGCTGAATAAATCAGTTTCAAACACAAAAGGTAGAAATAAAGTAAGTTGAAATAGACTGCAGCCAATGTTGAATCACTTTTCACTCCAAACTGTTCACAATTTGTAACCCTTTAAGTTTGCCAGGAAGCTTACAAAAAAGCAATCCACATTGAAGCATGATTTACATTTGCAATAAGAGCCCACAATACACTTTTGCATTTATTTTCCGTAAAACGTTACACACAGTGGGGTGGAAAAAGGCTCGGTTTCAGTCCGACTGGACTTTCGTGAGTGTTTTTCTTTTTCTTTTTGATTACACTTCCATTTGCCATCGCCATAATGATGCTCGTGGGTAGTTCATAAACGCAAAAAAGTCCTCCGCACCGCCTCTCTCCATCCAGCGGAAGGTTCGGAACGGAACGGAAATAAAAACAGCACACGGACTCCGCTTTCACGGGCTGAAACCGCCTCTCACCGCTTCGACGCCGGCCAGTCTCGGGGTCTCGGGGTGGCAGAAAGAATTTCCTTTTCAACCGCTGCGACGCCGGCGGAACCGAAAGGTATGGGGAGCGGGAGAACGGGTGGCGTACGTCGAGGCATGAAGTTGAAGCGAACGGAACCGCGTTGGCGATACGGAAATGCATAACTGTGTCAAAGTCGGCGGCGCAGGCCGTGTACCGCGCCATAAATCATCCCCAATGGGAAGCAATAAAATGAAATGGAATTAGACGACTGGCATGGGGAGGGGTGAGGGGGGGGGGGGGGGATGTCGAGCGTGTGGTGACGGCTGACGAAGGGTGGTTTCGCGGTGCCGGTATACGACAGGTTTTTGCATTTCGAATCGTTGACGCGTGCCTACGTCGTTATGGTCCGCTGTTGAGGTTTTTTCCCCGTTTTCCCTTTACGCCGGCGGGCGGGAAAACTGTCCATTCCAACCGAAAAGAACCCAACCACCCTCCCTCTCTGTCACCCCGCACCGTCACTGTCAGCGCATCGTTATGCTTTCCGTCAGTGACATCATTATCGCGCCGCGTCGCACCACGTTTCCTTGCCGGTATTTGCTCTCCTTTTCCGGGGTGCCATTGCCCCGAGCCCGCTTTTGTCAGAGACGGTGTGAGTGGGTGGGGGAGACGGGCTTAGGGGTGAAAAATCAATCGTAAATTTAATCGGTTTTTGCGGTTAGAGTCTCGCTGGGTCGCTGTGACTTTGCACCATTCGTTAGGAAGCCGCCTTCTTGTGTTGATAATGTCGGCTGCCGGGAAAGGTTGGCAGGTTGTGTTTTGTACGGGAAAGAAATCTGCTGAGTTGGGACCTTCCTTTTGTGGCTTGACCCAACTAGAAAGTTATGATTCTCGTTAATGAAGAGTTCTTAAAGATTACTACATATGAAGGGAAAAGGTTTTTGAAATACTTGAAATACTTTAAAACGAAATATGAAAAAAGACTGTAATCAGATGTTTAATTTCACATTATCAAACTTAAAGTGTTCTTGCACCTCTGCACAACAACACTTCGAAAGCAACATTGAAAAAGCTCAAATCATAGCTTATCAGCGCAACGAAGTGAAAAAAGGGAGCCAGACACAAAATAAAAATCGCTGTAAATTAAAACCCATCGGCACGTAGATAATGTCTAAATGACCCTCTGGAACCCATTATTGATTGGAGGCGTGGTGGAAAAGTCTTCCATCTTCACCGGATATAGCAACAAAGTAAAATAACAAGAACAAAATAAAACTCTCCACTTGGGTTGGGAACCGGGGAAAAATACCAGACAGCTAAAAAAAAAGGAATCTAGCAAAGTCAACATTTGGTTTGCTCATACTTTTTTCCTCTCTTTCTCTCTTTTGGAGGGAGTGTGTTTTCCGCTGCCCGATAAAAGTAAATCTACGGTGCGGGCATGATATAGCTGACTAAAATTTATTGACATACAGCTCAAATGATGTTTCCGGTGCTATTCTTTCTATTTTTGGCTCCATCATTTTTGTCACCCCCCCCTCTCCCTTCTTCTTCCTCCACCGTTTCATTCGTTCTCAGTCATCACGGGTGGGTTTTCGCTAATGTTTGGCTATAGCCTACAGCTAACAAGCTAGTTCTTTTTTTCCCCAAATTTCGAGGATACATCTTTGAGGATGAGTGGATGAGGCCTAGTTTTCTGTGTGTGGCATAAAAGCGGATGACTCTTCAAAAATTCCGCCAGACTCAACTAGCGCCGGGCGGCCTTCGTCGTTCGGGTGTGTTTTTCGTTTTGAGTCTGTTTGAACGAAAACCACTAGAAAAGTGTGGCTCGTGTGGATCCAAGCAAAATTTGCCATCGGTATGGTTTCGGTAAACGGGGTTCCTGGGAGTTTGTGTCAGGAGGGAAAATATCCTCTATTTGACGTTGGATTTCTTTCCCGATGAGGGACGGGTTGTCGATTTCGGCAGTCGATTTATGATGAGACAATCCCGACACACCGATCCATTCGTAGATAGAAAAGTGTCGGTTTGATCGGCTCGTTTCGTGCAGGATACGGCAAAGAGAAGATGAAATTGATGTTCCCTCAGCGATCCCACAGCCACGTTCCCAAAAAGCCCAGTTCGTCCGCACTGGGCATGTGCCGCCGCCATTAAACGGAGTTTCATGTTTTTTTCTTCTTCCATGAAACGATCGCTTTGTCGTATGCCTTTGGCTCGTTGTGGTGCAGTAATTTGTCAAAACGCGAACCATATGGACGGCGCAAGGCGGTGCGATTTGATAGCGACCTATCTATCATTTGATTATGATGATGGAGGGGACGCGTACCAGCACGACGATTATTTTATTGTGAGTCTCATTTCGCATTTCGCATTTGCGTTTGTATGAAATTAGATATAAATTAAAATTGTGCGCTGGCAGTTTCCAGTTCAAAACGCGTCTATTTTATGGTTCTTTTTATAACTAACATTGAAACTTCATTAAGTTGATTGCGGAATTTCATCGAATTAAGATACACAATTTCATTCCACCAAGATAAAAATAAATTTCAATCAACCTAATGTGCGTCTCACTTAATAATTGTCTTCAACAGCACATGCGAGGATTCTTTTCCGTCCTTACTGCTTAAGTGCTTTCGCATCGTCGATGAAGTGTTAAAATGTTTTGATGTGTTCATCCATGTTGAGGGAACTGTGTGTTTGAGTGTGTACGCAACACGATGGAATGATTAATCGTCAAGAAAAGCACAGATTAGCATCTTCAAACACCGACTCACGTTCGGTCCAGTATCGGGCTGCCTGTCAAGTTTATCTGGCCGATTGACAACGTGTCCGCGAGATTTCCAACCCACTGATTAGCTGCGGTTTATCGGACCAATATGTTAATCATCCTGCCATAAATTCATTTTCATCACCCTTAACCTTCCTCGCTCTCACTCGCAGAACTGCAGTCCGTGGTCTTCGATTTCTCGCACGATTTGCATACGCTACGTCCCTCGAAGCGAACTCAGAACCGAGACCGGCCCAACGGGCATCATTTTCATTCGATTTCACCTGGGACCGTCAGGGGGGGTGGGATGAATAGAACGGGCCAGCAAGGAAGCACAAATCGATTGAAATTGTCAATATTAGCATGGGATCCATAAATTGTACCATTCAATTAAGGTCGACTATTTGCACGTGTGCCCGTTAGCACGACGTGGCAACTGGCATATTTTTTCGTTCAGACGCATTGGTTCTGTTCGCAAACGGGATGTACTTATTTTCCTATGTAGACAGTGGAAGGAAGCAGGCCTTTGAAGCCGATTGGTTTTGATGGTCCATGGTCCACCGAACAACACGTACACAACTGTTATTGACAAACGCAGTCATGTAAATTAATCAAACAGCGAGTGTTGAATGCGCTGGAATTAACATCGAAACCCAGTGTTGGTGTTGTTGCAAATCAATGATAATTCCACTTCCGCTCCAAACAATGTTTAAAGGGACCTGCTGGGTAGAATTTAAAAGGTTCAACATTACCTCAACGCTCTGCTAATATTGATTCAATGAAATTCACTTCACGCAATATGCGAGCATTTGGAAGTTTTCCCTCGGAATACTAATTAGCTTTACACACACATACGGGAAAAGTTTTAATTTGTTTATATCGTCCACATGCTGTATCGGGTATGAATACGGAAATTTGTCTCTTGCACTGAAGTTTCTCATCAGAAATTCATCCGAATCTGTTGAACTGGGCGTGGGGATAAATAATGCTGCCCGCGACGGTGGGCTGCGGGGAAGGGGAAACTATGTACCATTTTTTAACACTTCGTCTCCGAACGTTGTTGAACCGAACATGACGAAAAAACCGTTGGTCCGGAAACAAACTATCGGAATGAAATTCGAAACAAAAAGGTAATGTAGAATATACAACTCCAGTGACACGCTTGGTGGTACGCGGCATACTGGCTCTGCAACTTTAATGATAAGCGGAAACTTTTGATTAAAATTGTTGTGGAACAATAAAGGTGCCGCCATGCAGTCGGTGAGCAAGTTGTCGTTGATCACGTGACCAGAGTGAGCAGGCAAAGTGGAGCAGCAAGTATTCTGTCCAGACCATTACGGGCCAAACACGGATGGCACCGTCGATGACGAGGGTCGCTTTTTTGGGGTTAATTTTCATCTGCTTCCACTCACTCAATTTGAACACAAAAACCAGTGAGAAAGCAATGGAGAAGGCAGGATAGGTTGGGTGGATTTTTTTTAAAGGCTCTGCAGAAAGTTTCCTCCAGTCGGGTGACGGTGCTGGTTCTCTATTTTTATAAACCCATCCGATGGAGCAGAACACGCTCGCTCAACCCAAACGGGCCAGTTTGTCGAGGACTATCGAGAGCTTTGGATATCTTTTTTTGTTGTTCCATTCTATGCTTCGTCTCCGGCGTCGGTAGATCGCCCTTTCCCGTTCGTCTCCATAACAACAAACAACAAGCAAGCTCAAGAGCCTGCATTTTTGATGATGTTTCACTTTACCGTGGCCTATTTAATCCTTTTTGTGCCTTGTTAAATCTTGCGCATAACAGATTGGGACGCCTCTCGGGAGTTAGCGACAAAAATTATGGCGCAAGATGAGGAGGGGGAGGGGGGGGGGGGGGGGTGACGCTCTTAAATTAATTTCTTCAAAGCGGTTAAAGATGAGCGAAAACGAGGGTTGGAAATATTGATGACAATTTAAAATTTTGCCTCTGCTTTTAGGTTCTTTTAATTTTCCTGCCATTTATCCCCTCGTCAAGGGTATTTTGCAAAGCTCTTTTATATAGAATAGTATTTAGGTAAAAGTGGTAAATTACTCACCGCTAAATATAGTAGTAAAATGCCGAATAAAATTGTTTCTAAAATGGTCCACATCCCGGTGGCAATGGTCTGCGGTGAGGAGTAGAAGAGAAATGGCACGAAACAAACAAGTTTATTCCAGTTTTCTTCCTTATTCATTTAGCAAATTACTCACCTTGCACTTCCGCTGACGGAACACAATTAACGCTAACACTAAACAACAAAGCATGCAAGCTCCTAGGATAGCACCGATCGTGGCCTTCATCAGCGTTTCGGTGCTGAAATCCTCGTCCGGGCTGCTGCAGCTACCAGCCGAGTCACACTCACACGCACTCGGACACGGAATGCAGCTGGGAAAACAGCGAAGCAAATAAGTTTTTCCACCACCTTTCAATAGGGAGGCCACACTGGGCCACATCTTACCTAAAGTTTCCCACGTTGCCATCGTTATTCTTCTCGGACGAGAAACCCTGTATCGATTCGTTGGGAATGTAGTAGCCGGGCCGGCAGACGCACGTGTACTTCCCCCGGGGCTTCGAGACGTCCAGCTCGGCCAGCAGACAGAAGGTGGACTCGCGATCGCACACGTGTCGCCGACCGAAGATCGCTTCGAGCGCATCGTTACACTGGTCCACGTCCGCCGCAATGAACACCGATGCTACGATTCTGTTATGTTGAAGAGAGAAAAAATATAAAGTAACAATGAAGGGTTTGAGGTGGAATAATAATTGTAACGAAAAATTCCTGGTACAATTTACCCCTTTTTCATAAAGTACCAGGCGTCTCCATTTCGATAGCTCTTTTCCTTAATTTTCTTTAATCGGGAGCAGTATTTCTCTAAATCTTTTTCCCCTTCCCAGTGCACTTCCCGGCCATGCCATAAACTTTGTATACCTTCCAGCCTAGTGGCGTTTCAGGAACACTTGTGCAAAGTAAATCTTGAAACCGATTCCTCTTACCCCAAAGGGCGGGAGTAAATGAAAAACTAAAGCAAACCATGCGCCACCAACACCCCGGAGGCGAAGAGGAGCTTTCGGGCGTAAACGAACATGAAAGTCGCCCGCCAAGAGCTGCAAGAGGGATGAAACGGAAATAATAAATGAAACGGTATCCCTAACTGAACTGAACTAACCGCAGAAACCCCTTTGCTTTCCGGTAGGGAGTTGTTTGTAGGTAAGGTTGTGGCAGATAAATATTTATCTTCATCTTGAAAGGTTTTTTTCCCTCAATGTTTTTCCGTGTCCAAGGTGAAGTGATAAGAAAGCGACTTCTTCGTGTTTGAATGGCTGACCAAAAACGATTGCCCCAGCCAAGCACCTAGGGTTGACCGACGCTTGAAACGCAGCGGGCGTTGGCACGATAACGCACATTTTTATGCGCTCCGGCGAACACTTGAGACCTCACTGGACGGGGCTCCCCGAGACAGGATCATAATTAAACATTTAATATTACACGAACGAAGATGAATGTGGGGACGGTACGATCGTTATGATGAAAGGAAGCAATGGACCAAACAGTAAAATAAAGAAAAAGGTGAAATCACTCCAGTCTCCGCTGGGGATTGGGGAACATCAAACGGCTCGAGCCGACTGGCGGTCCATTAGGGAAAGTACACGATTTCAATCTTCTTAAGAGAAGCCAGACTAGCCAAGTGCGCCAACGTTGCTCAGCGTACGGTCCGTAAAATGTGAGTAAAAAAAGGAAATGTAAATATCTTCCCGGCCCGTCTAACTGCTCGTGACAAACGGCCGCCTATCCGGTTGCTTTCGTCGTTACCGGATTGCTCTTTGAAGCCGCTACAATTAGGCAAAACAATGTTGGTTTACTTCTTTCAGACTCCGACGGACGAATATCCTTCCAGGAACTGGTCAAAGGCAAGGACCAAGCGGAATACTTTTACATTATGCAGAAGAGCAGAAAGGAGCACAGGCAAGTCCTGGTTTAATTTAATCAACGAATAAGATGGCCAAAAGGATTCAACCCAATGCTGCCCGACAATGCGTTGTTTTTCGGGGCACGGGAAGCACCGGGGAAGACCCCACACCCGGAAGGTCAATGGTCACGCGGCGTTCGCGAGGCGAAGCGAATCATGTTTTTTTCCGTATCCTTCGCATCCACGTTTTCCACTCCGGGTGGTTTCTGGGAATGCCATGACCCTGTTGCAGTTGTTTCTTGGGAGGGTTGTGTTTTTTTTCCTTCCTGGAAATTGTTGCCCGTTTTGCCGGTGTTTTCGCTCCAGGCGGGCCGGAGCCTTTTGTCTTGAGAGGGGTGCGATGATAATGTTAATTAACTCCCCGGGACCACTTTGGAGGCCTGCAGGGGCCAGCGAGTCGGCGCGGGACAGCAAATAGAGTGCAGTCTGAGGATGGCAAGAGAAGATAATAAAGAGGGCAAAGAAGTGATCAACTGGGGACACAACGGAAGTCAACGTGTGGCGCAATGCCGTCGGTATCCTTTGTGAGATAATTCGTTCCCTGCAGCGTTACATAACGGTTTTGCTAGGGAAGGTGCAGATATTCCCGGTGACTTTCGGGAAAAACGGTCTACCTAGCCGAAAAGAACCTACCAAGACAGAAGAAAAGTGGTTGTTAAGTGATGTTTTGGAAAGTATTTTACTGTAATGTAGGTGGACTCAATGTAAAGCGGGCTTGTTTGAGGTATTTGTGTACTAACTGAATTTTATTTAAAAAAATTACTTTATTCATTCCATTCTTACAGCGACATGTTTTACCAATAAAAAAGACAAGTCTTCCTATAACACCAGCTGGGCATCACTGGCTAGAGGGTGTTTGTCAGCGTGATGCGGTTCGATAGCTTCCTCGAAAAACGGAAAGTGCGCAACTTTGGGCCAACTGGACCCATCAAAAGCGAACAGGCCTAATTAATGTGCCTCGTGTCCCGCAAAATTACTTCCACGCTTCGGTGAGATCCGAACGCTGCCAGCTGTGGTCCTTTTTCCATCTGACAGTCGGGACGGGATGAAGTTGAAGAGGTTCTACGGAAATTCAGGCTGTCATAATTATCCCAACGAATGGCTTGATAGCAGTCAAGGCTGTAGGAATCGTCCTCGAAAGGGTATTCTGTTTCGGTGCTGAAGGGTGAACTTTTTCGTTTTATTTACGCCGGTGAAATAACAGTCATAGTATGGAACGTTATAAATCTTTGCTGGAAGCGTTGGAATGCTACTAGAGTTGGAGAAAAAGTAGAGAAGACTTCCAAGTTGTCAAATAATCCCAACGTAATTGGAACCAATTTCAAAATGATTTATAATTCGGTGTGAATTTGTGTCACCTTTGGAAATGAAATTGGGAAAAACACGGGGAGAAAATACTCACTTGTAGCCCTGGGACTCGACCGTCACGCTGAACGGCCAAAGCCAGCGTCCGTAGAGCGGGCCGCAGTCCCGGAAGGGTGCGCCCCAGAACTGGGCCCCGTTGCTCTGGTTCCAGGCGGCTCCCAGCTCGCGCCAGTACGTCGACAGGAAGCTCTTGCTCTCGGACAGGTTGACGTGCGAGGCGTCGATCTGGTCCCGGAACTGCACGACGGCGAGCGGAAGCCGGGGGGAGGCGATACCGACGGCCAGCAGAAGCCCATCGTCCTGCTTCAGCACGCTGCTTGCCAGCTCGTTCGCCTTCTCTCGCGCCAGCGCGAACTTCCGTTCGTCGCGCGTCGCTCCATCAATCTTACGGCTCGCGAGAAAATCCGCGAACGATTTGGCCGCCCCGATCGTAATGTCCGCAAAGTCGTAGTACGGATCCGGCGGGATCTCCTCGAGGGCGCGCTGCTCGCAGGGGGGAAGGGTGGGTGCTACGGTGGGTACGGTGGCCACTTGCTGGTCAGCCTGGGCCGGTTCTTGCGGGTTCGACAGCGATTGCTGCTCAAGACTGAAGCCCGTCCGGGTCAGGAGGGTTAGCGTGAGGAGGGCCAACCAGGTGAGGGGGGTGCGTTTGGGGCGGATTGCGAAGCATGGTGGAAGCTGAAAGACCGACTTAGACGACGACGTTGGCCCTTCCGTGGGCGAGAGCTGAACACTAGCCGGGTGTCGGTGGTGCCGATGACGATGATGATGATGACAATGACGATGACCCATCACCGGTGTTTCTTGAGCTGGATATGACGATAGACAGCTTCGATGAGCATCTGGAAGAAAGTACGGGCCCGATCGGGTTAGATTGGTCGGTGAGTTATGCGAGCTGTCACGGAAGCGATAAGGCGAAAGGTAATTTATAAACCCCACTGCTGAGCGGTATTCATAACAACTGTCAGGTTCTTCTTAGCAGTAGATAAAATAAATTGGCATACTGTAGGTCGTAAATATCATGGGCCCTTAAAGAAAGTGTAGATTAAAAAAGCAAGGTATTTTTATGTAAAACGGAAAACGGAAAATGTTAGTTTGATACATTAAATGAACAAGATAGTTTTTTAAACTTAGAACGATTAGTTTTTAAAATACAAAATAAGTGGTAAACGGGGAAAAATAATATTACTGTTGAGGTTTTTCTAACAAGAAAACGAAGAAAATTAACATACATATTAATGGTTAAAATATCAACTGAAAGAATTAACAACAACGTAGAGTAAGTTCAAATAGATTTTAAATTCCATAAATACAAAGACAAGAAAAAAGTAACGTCCCTTAAACACGTAGAATAATTAAATTAGTACAGATCTAGGTCAAAATAGCCTTTAGAAACAGTCGAAATTCGATTCGATTCAAGTGTGCAGCCAAAACTTTTCTCTTTAACCGAGTATCGTTAAATACCATCCAAGGAGTAAATTAGTTATCAGCTAATATGCCTTTCCAAAACAAAATATAATTTGAGTTGTAAATCAAATGATATTTTTTAGAATAATTTTAAAGACCATTTGGATGCTTGCATCGACTATTGAAGATTTATTGGATATCCAAAATGAACAAAAGTTTATGATTGGATATTATTCTTAACCAACGTCGTAATTGAAACATTTAGATGAAAAAACAACTCAGTTCCAAATTAAATGCGCTTGTTGATATTCTTGTCAAACGTTTAAAACTACTGTAGAGTTGTAAGCAAGTAATCAAACACCTGCTGTTAGGTTTCCTTACGGTCGAAACACGAACTTGGAAGTAAGAATTGATTCCGTTAACGATCGTGTACTTCATTACGGTAGGCGTTTTATCGTTTCGCACCGTGATTGCGTGACCGAACCGGGCCGTGACCGTTTGATAGGTGACACAATTTTGCGTACGACTGGCGTTCCCAACGCCACCTGCTGGCCACTGAAAGAGAAGTTGTGCTGTAAATGAATGACTTCGGTGGTTTTTTGGCAATCCGAAAAGCTGTTTGCGTACCGGATCCAATCGCACTTCGATGCGGTCGAAGTCAGCAAGGCAACGGTACGGTACGGTACGAAGTACACGTTCGAATGGCACGGTGATAAAGTTCAATCGAAATCGCACACCGGATTTAGGGAAACCCGTACAACCCCCAGCCTAAAGCCACCATCTGGAGGGAGACGTTTTGTGCCCCGCACACAATCGGCTTTCGAAGCGTTTCCGAGTCGAACTTAATGACTCTGCCGCGTGCTACGGTGTGTTTTTCTCCGGGCTCGCAAAGACGACCCAGCGGAACTCGTGCAAGATTTATATCCAAATCGGAGCCCCCGGTTGAAACCATTGACTTACCGGTTGGTCTCTTTGCCTGATTGGTCGGTAAATGAGCCGGGTTTGGAGGGCAGGGAGTGTGGGAGGAAATCCGTTAAACTGGTCCGAAAGGGTAATTACTTGCGTGAAAACGGAACGTCGTCCCCAGTCGTTCGAACGCATCATTAATTATTTCACAGCGTAGAACGGAGCTGCGTGGGAGCGAGCGATTAGCTAAATGGCGTTCGGTGTTGAAATGTGAAACCAGTGTGAAAGGTAGTGCGCCCCAGTCCGCTCAGCCATCGATATGGGGCCGGGGAAGAATTACTAAGCGCTCCCCGATGGATTTGGAAGATTGCCAAGCGGCCCGACGAAACGATTAAGGCGACCGGGTGGTTATTAAACGGCGTCTCGAAAGTTGGAGTAAATTTTTCTTCATCAAATAATCGAACGCTAGCTTAATAGCTTGATCAAACGACAACGCCCCGGGATCGATTAACTTGTTAAACCCCGAGGCCTGGCTCTCAGCAGTTGAAGATCCTTGCACCACATGGGAACACATTGAACTGCCTCGGTGGGGGTGGAGGAAAGTTCAACATTCCTGCTTTCCTGCGCAGCGTGAAGAGGGGTTCACTAGCAACTATGCTGAAAATGCGGTTCGCATCCATCCATCTCGACCGGTCATTCCGATCCGACATTCTTCCGCTCCCACACACACGCACGAAGGGCCTTGCAGCTCTTCAGGGCAGTTCGTAACGAACCGTTCGAGAAGTAAATACATCCTAATCATGCATCATGTTGACAGGCTTGTCATTTGTCATCCCTTATTCGAGCCGGTGCAAGGACCTTTTGCTGCTACGCGGGAGGCCTCTAAGTAAGCAGACGCCTCCCTTCTGCCGACCGCACCGCCTTAGAGCGGTCAAAACTTTCCCGGTTGACCGATTTCTTAGCGACCGACTTTTCTCTTCTCGTGTTTCACTTCAACCGTCTGCCCGGAAGGCGGGGTTTTTCGTTGACCGGCACCAATGGCACCCGTCAAACAAAACCCCCCGAGGGTAGGTAGGGTTTGTGTTTGCATTCTATCTACCGGAAATGGTGGGGTAACCTCACCGCTTTCCCGGGCAGGGAAGAGTATCCTTTTTCATCGGCTCCGTGGGAGTGAATCCTCGGGCGTTCCGGAAGCTAGCGAAAACTTGTGGGTTTCATGTAAGCCAATTTTCCACCCCGGGGGGGGAGTGCGTTGTGGCAGGCGAGGACGGGACGTTTGGCGGCTTCCATACTGCCCGAGTGACACGCTTTAAACGGATGACCAAAGGATCTCGTGAAGGGTGATAGGAAAACGAAAGCGCACGAGGGGAGTTAAAATGGGGTCAGTCGGTAAGAAAAAATGGTCGCCTCTGAAGGGAAACTCTTTGCCTTTCCGCAATTGGGAGTTCGGATTTGGGGCCAAACACTTTTGCGTGTAAGTGTGGAACGGAGGAGCGTGAGGTTAACATTTTCCCGACCTTAATCGAGTTAGTTGGAAAACTTGAAATGAGATGAATCATGTCTGACACCGATCGCCGGGGGTTGAGGGGCCGACCATTGGCCCGGTTTAAATAGAACTCCCTGGTGGAAATGTGCCTCGGAAATCGTCCTCAAGGGAGTGGAAGAAACAAACCGGAGCGTTCCCAGAACCCGATGGAATGGGCGAACTTTGCAAAACTTCATTTTCTTTCCGGTCCCTTTTCCGCGAAACACTCGGCAATCGAAAAGCGTGCGCGTTCAATATGAACCATTTCCGTAATTAGTTTTTCCGTAAACTCGGATTTTTCCAGCGAAAGTAGAAAACGAAAACAAAAAACAACCGAATCAACCAGACCAAAGCGGAACGAACAGATGAAAATTGATTTTCTCTACGGCTTGAGCGGGTGAGCTTTTTTCCCGTTTCTCTTTCCCTCCGTTTCTCCTCCCCTTCACGTAAAGATGGGATTATGGTGTGCGGGTTGGAATGAGTTTCATTCCCGCCTACAAATGAAGTGTTCCATTAAGATTTATGTTAGTGTTGTGCGCGAAGGTTTAATTTGCAGTTTATTATGAAGCGAAGCGCTCTGAAGTACTTGCAAACAATTATTTCTGGATGATAAGGATGCTATTTTCAAGCAGTAGAAAATTCGGTTTGATAGCAGTAGCGCGAAAGATTAATGTAACGAGTGGTTTACTGTTTAATTTTACTGGATTACTGTTTAATTTTGTTTGGATATTTTTGATCGTGTTTTATTCGTTATTTCGCGATGTTGAAGTACGTTTTTTCTTTTTTAGCAGCAGTGATTATATCACATGGAAATAACTCACAGTCACTTGCTTCAGGCAGCAAATCGTTTTCACACGTTCCGTACCACCAAAGACGCTGTCGATGGCGTCGAAAAAATGTTTAGCATGTTTTTATTCCTCCTTCTCTTTCTTTCTAATGCTACGTGAAAATGTGCGTGATAGTTTTTTACATATTTCTTTACTGTTTCTCTTCTCTTGAGGGTAACTCAACTTAAAGGTAACTAGCCGTTGGGCAACGGAGCCCGAGTCTCAACCTTGAAAAGGCTCTTCATTCCCGAGCTGTGCAATTTTCCTCCCCCTATGCGATGGAAAAGCAAGGGTGCACCGTTACGAATGCGCCTGGGGTGGAGTTTCTTCGACATGCTGTGTTATGTGAAATCGGTGTTCTTCCCGTCACCTTGCAGTATTCTAAAGCCGTCAAGTGGTTTCACAACCCGAGTGCTGGTTGCCGTCGGTGGCCAACAGTTTCCATGCGACTCTGATGCGACTTTCCGTGTCCACCTCGCTTGTTTGGCGTACCGAATCTCGTCGGCGTGCTCGTCCGCCCAACCACTTGGGTTTTCTCCCGGTGCACTCGGGGCACACGTTGCCCCTGGCAACCAAGCCGCGCTAATTAAGAGCAAAAGTTTTGAAGTGGCTCTTGCGAAATATCTCAAGTATTTGAATGTTTTAATTGCTTTTATAATATGATTTCAGCTCCACGCTGCGGTGGTTACGAGCGTTGCAAGCACTCGAAAACGCACTCCACGGGCAATGGTTAGCAAAAGAAGCCCGGTTTTGGGTGGGACGGAAATCCAAACCGGTTATTATGGGGGCGCCCGGTGGTTTACAGTGAAGCGATACAAAAATGGTCATGTAGCTAACTCTATTACTATTCTGCAATTTTGTTTTGTGCAGCATTCTTACGCTTATTGTTTCTAAAGCCAGAGTTTCTTAGTACTTTGCCGTCACATCATTTTGGTGTAAGGTCAATGCTGTCTCCTGACACCCGTCACATCATATTGGATGTAAACAAACAACAAATGGCATGTAAACAAACTTCAAGTAAGCATATTCGCAAGCTAAAGAAACAGTGGGTATAAACACGCAGCCCTAACGCGAAGGGATTGATGCAAACGCGTCTGTCGTCAAGCGTTGTGGAACTGGGAATTGTTTGACGTGTTAATTAAATATTTAATCTAGAATTTCTATGTCATTAATTTGAATCTAAATTGAGAGCCGCGGTACTCCATTATACAATACAATGAAATTGATTACTTATTTTATAATGCACGAACAATTACTCAAAGAGTTTTTGAAATTGAATTTCTACAAACACCCTCCGTCCATTCGTACGTCCTGTAACGATGGAGAAAAATGCTCTATATTGACACAAATTATGCCCTTTCAGCATCACTTAGCCTGCTGACATAACACAACAATGTAAACTTAATTTCCACCCACCCGATTGGGTAGGAAAATTAACGAACCCGCCTCGCACTATCGCTTCCTCCTCGATAGATCAGAATGCGAAACAATTTGCCCATACAGGCATATGCCATACCGTCGATCCCTAAGCCCTCTGGCGGGTTTGGAGAACTATAAAACGCTTTGTGTTAATTATTCTACTATCGTAATCATCTGCTGGCGTGCGCATCATAAACGTAACCACTCGGGCCAGCACGAACTCGAAGGGTTTCGGGGGGAAGGGGTCCGTTGGAAAGTGCTCAAAATTTTATCACTTTAATTAGTGGCGCTTTTTGCTACGTGCGTTTGTTGGACTCCCTTTTTCTCGCTCTCTCCATCTTTCTCGAGGGGCTTCTACTTCGAGCAAGGGAGATTCGTCGGATCTCGGGACACTATCGATAAAGTTTCTGGGCGGTAGGGTAAAGGAATGTGAGGTGGAGTTCGGTTGGTTAGCTGCAAACGGATTCCAAAAATCCTTTGCCACAATGCTGACCAGGCCGACGGTGACAGATATTATGGGCCATATAAGAGATGCCGAAACGAAGGACCTAAAGCCCGAATGACTATTATCACGTTGATCTGTTTTGTGGAATGTTCTTTGTTTTACTTTTCGGCACGAGACGCTCCGGTGGAGGACAGCTTTGTTTTTAGCTGTTTTTTCCAACAAGCGTACACTATCTCGACTTTCCACATCTGGACGAACATCCAAACAATAACCGCGGCGAGGTTGGAGGTTTTCTATTAGACGAAATATTTTCAGAATCGAGGAAAAAGGTTCCGAAACGGATGGAAAAAGAAACAAACCCATTTGCTTTATGGGTTTCCGTTTTTGGTTGGCTAGGAGCGTGGCTTTCTAATTTGAAAAGTTTCGATTTTTCCGTGCGGTTGTGTCAAATCGGGTGGATAAAATTGCTTATCCTTCCCAAAGTGATGGATTGTTCTCTCGATTTCGCCCCAACCCCCGAAGTGGCTTTTCCACTTGCCAGCGTGGACGAACGGACGAAATAAAAATAAGGGGACAAAAAAGCGAGAAGAGAGAAAACGAGACGGGGAAAATAGATTTTCATTTGAGGACATTTATTGGGCGGATGCACCATCTTCATTCCCCCCTCCTCGAGTCTGCACCCTCTCTTATGATCGCCTTTTTGTCGACCTTCGGATCAATCATTGCGCGAACGTACGACCGACGGGAAAAATGTAATCCAGCTGGAATGACAATTCCCGCAATTTATCTCATCAATCGGATTCGCCCGGCCGACGTCCGGATCGGGCCTTGGCCACGGCTGTCAGGCCACGATAAGATTGGTATCGTGAGGTTCCCTTTTTTCTCTCATTGTCCCAGACTATGTTGACACACATACACACTGCGCCATTGTTTCCTTTCTCGGAATGGATTTTAATCGTAGCCACAGAAGCACCAGCGACGTCCGGAGCGAATCAATTCTGAAATCCTGAGCCGATTACAATCGGCTTTTCATTTGGTGGTAATACTTTTTGGCTCGGCATCACGATCCATCCATCTTTTGCGCTTTGTTTGATTTACGGATGGAGGTTGTGTTTTTTTGTTAATTTTGCTGTTGTGTTTCGGGATCTGATCTTTTTTCCTTAAATAAGTGCTTATTATGAAGTGAAAATCAACTTCACTAGGAAATATTAAAAAGCTTCGAGAAAGTTTTGAGCAAGTAATTCTTTTATTTGCTGATGTTCATGATGCATTTGTAATGCAGTTTTATTCATTATCCTCTTTGTGCAAAATGTCATTGAGCTGTTAGAAGTGAATCAGAAAAATGTTGCTTCTAACAATTTTTGCTGAACATGACTACTCAATCTATATACGTCGTTCTCACGTGGGCGCAAGGTCCAAAGGCACACAAGAATCCCTCGGAAATCCACATCTGGGATCTGGCGCTGATCCGCAACGATGTGATCCTTGGAATCGATTCACCTGGATCCATGACAGGTGCGTGTGGTTTCCAAAGGTTGCGGATGCCCAATGAAGGATAAAATCCTTTCAAAGCCGCCAATAGACGGCCGATAACGCAGCAGCCGGATTTGCGTGTGTTACCATGACGATGTGCCTTTCTTTGGAGCTGCTGCTGCTCCTCAGGTGCACAAATGTTTCACAACCAACCCACACGGATAACAAAAAATTTAAAAAAAAAAGTTTCTCAAGAAAGGCTACGACCACGGACGAATCAAACTGGAGTGAGACTGGTATAAAAACTCGATAAAAGTAGATCCAGTTTCCACTTCTTTGGAGTGGAACTTTTTTGGCCTGTTGTCGTGTCGGCTCTCACGTAGGAAAACATGGTGGCAGCCGCAAACGAACGTTCCAAACCGCTGAAAACAGCATAATTTGCAACGAAATATGGCATGCAATATCATTTCCATCAGAATGCCCGCTACCTGGTGGGAGGCTTCTGCGCAAGCCGTGTACGGGGATTTATCAAACCGACCGAACTTTCCCGCTGCCTGGTCGTGTCTGTGTGTGTGTTGATTTATTTTTTATTCCTAGTTGGGCTTTCCAAAGTTTCCCCGAACAATTTCACATTCCACAAAGATAAAGTGAAGGGACTTCCGAGGGTCCAAACCGAGAAGCGTTGTGTCTTTCGTAGAACGAGCGCTCTTGGCCGAAAAAAAAGCAAACTGGAGTCCATGAGCCGTAACGAATCGTTTATGATGGTTTTAAGTTTTTTTGCCCCCCTGCACCTCATTCTGGATTGAACGTCATGAGGAAAATTGTGTTGAAAGGAGCATTATTCTTCTTCTTAAGTCCTCGATTTAGATTAGACTCGTGCCGTCAACGGTAACATAAAACCTCCACGGAAACGCAACGATATGAGTTCCTAGGTTGAACACGATCAAACATTCAATACGATGCGTGGTGCGTGGTGGGAAAACGACCCCGCGGCAATTGGAAAAGTTTAGACAAATAAACGCACACGAAACGTGTACGTTCAGTCATACGCGGCGGGTCGATTCCTTTGACTTCTACCTCATTTTCACGATGGAAAGAGGAATGGAAGGAGCTTTGAAGGGAGAAACACAAAACCTAAGCATAAGGTGACAGAAAAGTGCTGGCGTGCACAATTTTTCGTCACTCGAGCATCACGCTCTGGTGTGAGTGTGACGTTCGTTTCGAGGACGTGAAGAGGATCGCCTTTGCTGCGATGTGCTATGGTGAAACATTTTATGCAAGCACATGAAATCTCATTTTTATACCCATTCCCTTCCATCCACAAACACACACACACACAGACACAAACTCTTTTCAGTTCGCACCTATCACCTCGTGGCCTCTCGGAAGGAATCTTTTCTTCTGGCAAAGGATTGATCTTGTCGCACAAGAAAGCTGCAAGCGATTTATGCTGAGGCTTGGAAAAAAAGGTGATGAAAAATCTTGAACAAACAAAATCAATCACCCACGCTCAGCGCCGCGCCGTCGTACGGGAAAATGGAAAGCACCTAGAACAATCGACCATTTCCACCGGTGCCATTCGCAAGGATGAGGTTTTCTTCCTCCATCATCGGATGAGGCAGCAATCCGTCACGGGAAATCGCACGCATCACGCGTCAAGGACAGCATGCGCACGAAGGAACCCCCGGCGAACGAAGAGAAAGAGAGACAACCGTTTCCCTTTTTTGGGACGGATGAAGTGATGAATAAATTGAAAATCCAATCCGAAAGCTCTAGCGCTAGCGAGCCGCAAGAAATTCAATAATTTTATCTACGATACGAGTTTTCGGTCATGCTTTTGGTGGTTTTGCGAGCTCGCTGCTTTTGTTGCTTGTCACAAATAATGGTGATATGTCGTCGGCGTGAGGCTACGCGTCCCGGAGGGAAATAGGAAAAAATACTGTGGAATGGTTTCTGCCGGTGGTCGTTGTCGAGGGAAATAAAACACAATCAAATAAGACAACGGGTTGTAATAAATCAGTGTTTCCGAGCGGGGTTGTTTTGGATAGAGGCAAGTGAATCCTAAGGGCATACCGGATTATATGCCGCTTGGTGAACGATGAAGCACGAGGGATATGAAAAGATTAAATTTAATCATTTCATTGATTTATTACGCACCGAGTAAGATTTGAGCAATACCACAGGGTGAACTGATTGTTATATTTTGCTTCTTTCGTGTTGTTTAATTTTTATAATCTTAGTGGTGATTGGTGATTTTATTTTCATTATGTAATTGTTTTTTGTTCAGAAATTCAAAATATATATTTATGAGCCTTTTGACTTCCCATTCTAATAATGATTTCGAAGCTTTCATTTGAAATTTAAAAAGAAGAAATGATAAGTTTTTCTTACAGATTCTATCTACTTTTCAGTTATTTTAAATTTAAACGTGAAAATGTTAAACGATAGGGATATTTGATTATAAAACAGACTTCTTGTTCAAATTTTCTTGCAACTCGTACAGAATACGGAAACAAACTGGCAAGAGTGGTAGAGAATGGTAGACTAAACATGTAATAAAACATGTATATAAAGCTCCGGACGATGCAAAACACATGCACCTCGTTCACCTTTGGAACAAACATTAAACGAGCCCGGAGTGTCTAGGAGCTCTTCTGTGCCACTTTGTTGGCAGAAGCAATAAAGGCGAGAGGTTCAAAAAGTACATGCGTCCCCGGGACAACCGTTGTGCGACAACTTACCCTTCATCTCCAAAGTGATGAGACTATGGTTCAGTAATTACAACTTTTAATCTCAACCCTCACCCTGGTGTCAGCAGATATGACGGTTGGCTTCGCCGTCACATCGTGAAGACTTACATTTCATATTCCACAGAGTGGTAAGCAACAGTCGGGCACGTCGTCCTTGAAGAAACACATCCTGTTTCTCCATGGAAAACCCGAAGTCATGGACGGCTGCACCGTTGGTACCTTGGGCAAATATTTGATAAATTGTTCTCCCGTGTCCCGGTGACGGGATTAGGCAGCCATTCAAGCGAAGAGCGTACACTCTGACAGGTAGGTTACAAAATATTTACCCATCTTGAGGGCGATACTCCAGCCAAGAAACCCCCGAAACGCACTGGCCAGCAAACGGTCAACGGTCAACGTTTTTATCTGCCAATTTGTTTTGCTCAGCGGTTGTTAATAATACGTTGACCAACCGTTTAAAAAAGCTTCAAGAACATGAAAACATAAATAGACAAAACAAAACACAAATTTCACGACTGGCAAAAGCTATGTCCTTGAACCGATCTTATTACTTTTCACGAAATCAAAGCGAAACGGTTGCAGGGGAGGAGACGGGGGAATGTCGGGGCGTGGTAGTAATTGTCTTTGATCCGGTAAGCTCCATCGATGGCAAAACCCGGGAGGTGTAATTTATGGGGCTCTATTTAAATTAACCATAACCGAAGAGACATAATGCGATTGAAGCGATGGATTTTGGGGAAATTTCCGTTCGCATCGGAATCGCTGGCTCGTGTACGTGACAAAATGGAGCCACGGGGTAGCATTAAATGAAAAAAGTGAATTTGGGTTTCGCTGTTTCTTTTCCTTACCGATATCTTCAGTACCGACGCTGAGAGGATAAAATTCGAACAAAACGAAGGAAAAGAAAGCATCAATATCAAGCTTCCGATCGAAGTCGTTGGGAGGAGTTTAATAAATTCATTTACTCGCACTTCTAACGCATGGGGTGTGTGTGTGTATGTGTCATCGCCATGCATTTAAACGATCGTGTCGGCGAAAGATATATAAATTGGCAAGTGCGCTAGTCTGGCAGAAATTTATGCACATCCACTGAAATGTTAACGAATTCGTTGAACACATCGAACAATACGAGCAGCTTGCTTCTCTCACGGTCCTCCACCACCTTTTCAGGGCGTGCTCCACAAACGCTGCAAGAGCCCCATTTACATAGTTTTTAAAATTCAAACTCAAACTCTACCATGATCCACAGTTTCTTGCGAAAATTCCGACGAAGACTCGAGAACTCCACCATGAGAAACACGTTGATCGAATGTGGGAAGCGGTTCTCCTGTCACTGGCCGTGTCCTAGTTCGGCGTTCCGTTGGGAGTGTGGCGTTGAAAAATCCAGTTCGCCGTTCGTCGCATTGTAATTCATCCCCGGATGGATGGACCCGATGAATGCAGGCAAATCTCTTCCCCGTTCGAACGGAACCGTCCGCTTCTTCAATGGGATGAATTCGCGAACGTGCGGATCGCGGCGACTTCATTCATATTCATAAGACTGTCCCGGTTTTCTTTGGATGATAGTGGTGGAAATGTGCGCCAGAGTGGCCGGAAATTCCGCGCTACGGAAGTGTTTGGGGGTAGTAAAACGGATGTGAAGCGATTGGCATGCTTTCATTATCATTTTCCTCAAAACTGCTCTGAAATAGAGATGAAGCAAACTTGCTTCGAATGTGTTTAACCGTCTTTTCGCTTCCTGGAAAATAAAATCGTTTCCCATAAGGTCACATCTGGATTGTCCTGGTTTCAAGGATTAATTTAAACTAACGAATTTTGAAGACAAGATTAATTTAGCTGTGAGTCAAAAATGAGCGAATGCAAACATGTTTAAATTTATGTTTCTACGGCATTTTGTTGGAGTCTTCCAGTTGGTCCATAAACAGACATAAAATACAAATCTGCCCGTAATGCACAAAATATGGTAAATCTGTTACCAGTTAATTGTTGGCATCGGATTTAATGTTGATGCATAGCCCCTCAAACTCCCATATTTCATATCACTGGTGCTGGTGAAAACTCGCTTGACGCAACGACTTGCCCCGCTTTCGATTGCTTCCAGTCAAGTTTTCCGCCAGAAAGCCCTCAAACCGTCATCATCATTATCATTCTTTTTATGGAAGAAATTTATTTCCATAACGAACCAACCGAATGTGCGTATGCGCCCTTGTTTTGCCATTTCTGCCACGCGTTGTTATGTTCAAAAGTATTCTGACCTTTAGCGCAATGGGAGTGGAGGGAGGGGTGTGTGGGAACTGATGATTTCGAGGCTGAGGCTTGTGTGGGACTTACTGTTTTTACTTCTCGTACCAACGCAACCGACGCAACCCATTTCGTATTGTTTTCCAACATTATCTGCGGCTTTTACGGTTGTTTGCGTATTTGCTTGGTACGACCCGGTGTTACGGGGATTGATGGGTGTTTGGGAGAGAGGGATCTTCGTCCTTTTGTAACAAGGCAACACATACACACACACCCAGTTTCCACTCGATCCGTCCGTTCGGGACGAACACGAATATGCGAGCGTCATCAGTTTTTCCGGACGGTGAACAAACTAGAAAAAGTATCCTCGTAGGTTTCTGCCCGCTGCTCCAGTCCACCCCCTGGGAAGGAAAACAACTGTGAAATGGGGTGGGTATGAAAAATGATCTCTTTCATTATCACACACCCATGCTGTCCCGGTACTGGCGGGTGGCAGTAAAGCGTATTTTATTCGCTAATTCCGAGAAAATCCCACTACTTGAAAAGAGTTTCCAATGGGTTTCACTCCTACGTGCGGAGCTTTCGACTGGTGCCGATGATTTACCGGGGCGTATCCACTCACACCAACGCCCCGCAAGCATGGATGGACAACTTTTTAGATAAATCAAAACACGAGCAAAGTTCCACCGAACCCGACGTTCTGGTGTGCAGTTTTGTTTGGCTTATGATTCGTTTATTTATTTTACTATTTGAGCAAGTGTACTCCACGATGAGCTCGTAGGTTTTAAGATAAACGTAATTTACGTGCTCGGCTTCAAGTACTTTGCCAAGCGTCGCCTGAATAAACGCCCTCAAGCGTGACCTAGATTTTCCTGCCCGTCACCGGCTGGACGCGGAAAACTTGGTCGAACATAAACCAATACCACTGGCGCGCGTTTACGGCCCTGCATTAACATTATCGAAAGCGTTAATGGGAATATGAAAATAAGATCGGAGTGGGCAATCAAAGCAGCACGCAACAGGAATGGAAAAGGATTGACGAAATCGTGGTACCATTTTCTCATTGTCCCGCACCGAACATCGGAACGCGAGCCAATCGCGACGTGTAATAAAAATAATTCCGCCCTGTTTACGCCAAACACTCGCGCAAACAAATCGTAAGCCCGTCGGGCGTGAACCGTAAACCTTTCGTTATGATTCATTAAAAGCAATTTCCCGTGCAACCCGAGCAACCCGATCACCGCGCGTTGGCTGGATGGGGTCGTCGTCGGCGGCGTCGTTGTTGGCGTCTTGAACGCGAGCGCGTGTTGCATCTCATTTGAGCGATTGCCAAAATAAACATCACCGCGGGAGCACCATTGCCAACAAGTGAAGAAGAACCACCATGGAAGAGAAGATAGTGGACTTCAGACGTGGTGTATCGGAGGAGAAAGAAAATTAAACGAACGAAATCGCTCGGCCTTTGATGGGACGCGATGTAAAAGGATTCCAGTTTTTCCATTTCCCTCACCCTCTCTCTCCCTCTCTACGTTTAGGTGTTTGGCTTTGGTTTAGTGAGGCGAACACTTTTAACGATCGCAATCGTTACGAATTGATGCGCGGACACTCTGCGGTCCCAGGGGTCCATGGGCAGAAGGGATGAGAGATTGTTGGTATATTTCCATCCATCCTTTTGGTGGCCAACGGAGGGTTGTGGAATTTCTGAGTAAGATGTTACGATTCCTCTGATCATCTCTCCATAAATTATATTTCCCTTTAATATGCAATTGCATAATTTCATAGCATAAAATTCCGCGTCTTTGATTGATTGTTTCGCAGGATTTGTTTGAAATGTATCTAAAACCACAATAGAAGTATAACAAATTGTATTTCAAATCCTTTAACGCGCATTAGTTATATATAATAAGTACATACATTCTTACAATCAGCATATTGTACAATTTTTCTGTGCAACACTTCTTTTTCAGGCATTGTTTAAGAAGAATGTCATTTCGTAAGAGAACCTTTGATTTTTAATATTTTGGTTTTGCCTCAAATTACAAATATCAACAGTAAAAATTGCTTGTCTCCTCATAGCCACTAAAAGGTTTGCTTGCGTCTGTATTTTATTTATGTGCATCATAAGCAAAGTCAGCTGTGTGATGTTTCTTTCACTTCCGTGCACTCAGCGCAAAGAAAACAAAAACAAGCGAAAACCGGTTGGAACATCTTTACACCGGAAATCGCGTCCCGTTGGTCAATAAATAAAATCGTTGAAGCTTATTAGATGCAGCAAAAAGCAAACACTCGTCACCCCCGGTGTGGTTTCCGAGCGAACGGGGAACGGGGAAAGAAACGTTAAAGTGAAACACAGTCTTCGAAAGAGGGAGAACTGTGGGGGAGGAAAAAACCACTTACCCTCTTCACGCTCGATCCGACGATAAGGTCGAGCCACTTGTTGAACCGACCATGCCGACCACCAGGCGTCCACTGTCCAGCGGCATCGGCATCGTTACCGGAATTTGATTTATTTTCGTCCGATGGTCACTTTGAAGGGGTGTTTTTTTGGAGCCGACTGTATGAATGCCACCCCGGACGATCGCTGGGTGTTTCCACTTTGTGGGATTCTTTTCTTGGACTCTCGAGCGCGTGCTTGAGTCGACAAACGTGTGTGTTTTATTAACCTTCAAACGATCAAACCAACGCGTTGTGAACAAGTTTTGAAGTCACTCTCCTGGTTCGTTCCGACGTTGACGATGCAACCGGATGTTGCTGCAAGCGAGTCCGATATTATTCTTACGTTTCGCTTCACTCACGTCACTTTACTATTTTCCGGACATCAGTGATTGAAAACACACTTTCTAGCGTAAATCAATGCACACTTTTCGTGAAACTTGTGTAGAGATTTGAGCTGAAACGAAATAAAAACAGAAAACTTGATTCAAATATCTCAGATTATACATTTTGTATGCCAAAAACGTTTGCTGCTCGCTATTTTTGAAGGAATTAAAATATCTTTACTTCCAAGCAACAAAATTAGAAAAACTAAGATTCGTAAAACGGTCGAATCCAAATCGTCATCATATTGGCACAGGCATAGATTACAGGCAAACCGTTGGGTATGTCATAAGGGAAAGTGTGGCTTATGTAGTGCAAATTGAAGTAAAATGGTATGTATATTTGCGTGTCATTCCAAGTAAATCACGGTTCTGTAATAAGATTTGATAGTCAAAACAGGAAAAAAATATTTCCTGAAATGATTTAAAATTTTTCAACGATAGTTTGAGCTATAACAAGTGTAGAAATAATGTGTGGAAAAATCTTCGTTTTGACAAGAAATTAGCAGTTTCTATGTTGTTTTATTATAATTGGCAGTACAAGAGAGTTTAGAGAATCGATCTATGAAAATTTGGGATGTTTTCCATGAATGGCGTGGCTACACATTACACTACGATTTTATTTACTACGAACTGTTCTAACAACTAACTCTCCTCCTGATTTAAATAAATAAAATGACAGATTCAATGGCGATTGAAAAATATGCAAACGTTCATTTTTATACCTTTTTAACGTGAAAGGCAACCAAACTTCCGAAATCATCCCATCTGCTCCAACACTGCTCCACCATCATCTGATTACAAACGTTATCGTAACGATAAAGTGAAACATTTTCATATCATTTCATTGCACCTACAGTGGCCCAGATTCGGGGCTCCCCATATCTCCCACTAGGTTAGCACTAATTCTACCCGTTCGGATTGCACCATCCTCCTCGAAGATGATGATGATGCCAGTGATGATGGTTCCAAAACCGACACGATAACGGCTGTCTGCCGAACTTTCTCCACTTTTTCACGCGACCGTTCTTGAATAATAAAAGCATCGATGTTCAAGACGCATGCGAGGACATTGACATCGTTTTTCGTATGCATGATGATGTCGCTCCTTCATCCCGTGCTCCCTAGTTTCCTTCCTCAGGTTTCCATTTCGGTAGGACGCAAAATGAAACCGAACCGCACCGCATGATTCTGCAATTCGCGTACGTGAATTTCCCACTTCCATTTTTCCTATCGTATCGTTTCCGACCTCTTCACGAATGCACGACAGAGCAAGTCAAAGATGGCTGTGAACAAAGCAACAACTAATAGGAATTCGGTAAAACATGGAAGCACAAATAAGAAAAAAGAAATGCCTGATAGAGAACCCATCAGTCGGCGTGAGCGCTCTGATGATAATCCTGATGTGTTTTTGTTCGTCGTGCCCGATCCTCTTACTTTGTTGACGACACGTATGACCCGATATCCCGGAGTCGATTTTGTTATTACGCGAGCATCGACACCAGAACCGCCCGTGGGACGAGGTTCGAGAGTGTTTTCGTCCCTCCCGGCGTTTGAAGTTGATTTGGGGTGGTTGTTTTTTGGCTTTTGTCGGTCGAACAAAAATACCGGCCAACGTCGGGACGACCAAAGCTGAGAGAAAGCTTGCGTGGGAGGGTAAATGATAGTGACGTGAATCTTGATAACTGCCAATCTCAAGATGCTGCCTGTTGCCCTTCGATCAGCCACAGACGCAAAGCGGTGGAAAGTGAAGTGTCGTTGTGTCGTTTGTGGTCATACCGTACCAACTTGCACTCTTTTCCCTTTTTCCCTTGGCATGTACTCTTTGCCCTACCGGGGTTTTTTGTACTTGTGCGGGCTAGAAAATCTGTCCGTTCTATCAGGTTGATTCGATAATGCTGGAGCAAAGTCAATTATCCCGATGCCTTTGGAGCTTAGCCCGGATGATACGGTTTCGTAGCACTGTGAGAAGGATTCCAAATCTGGGCCTTCCTCTGGCGGAAGCAAAACTGCCTGATGGTGATTATGTTTGTGTGTTAGATATTTCGTCCGATAGTGTTCATGGAGCAAAGGGTTCAACAGTTCAATTGATTGAAATGGTCATTTGTTTGTGGGAACAGTCTTCTAAGGAGATTGGATGAAATTTACTAATTAAAAATTAAAGCGGATCATCCGTTCCGTTTGTGTGAACCCATGGAAGGATAGAAATGACAAATAGTGTCCAAAGAAGAAAAAACAAAATCGGTACACAACTAAGCCCTTTGGGACACATTGAAATCATGAGTCGATAAACGGCAAGGTCCAACATGAAACTCCGATGTTTTACGGACGACCTCCCTCGGCTCCAAGGGCCGATTGGATGGGGTTTTTGATCGTCCCAGAAACGAAAGCCTTTTGTCGTTGCCTTCCAAACCAGACGAGACATTTCATAGCTTGCCTTAGCATACTGTCGGCCATGTTCCCTTACGACAAAAGGCTGATTTTGAATGTTGGACGAGCTCTTTTGCGGTCCGATAATTGCCTCCGGGCAACTATTCCAGCAGTTTAGGAACAAGCAGACACAACGTCACATGCTCCTCGTTCGATCGTTTATTAGTAATAAGGATGCCCTTTTCCCCATGAAGGAGGCAATAAACTATCAATGGGAATTAGTCGAGCCGGGTTGAAGTGACGTTAGTTTTTACACAGGAACCGAACAGGGAAGTATTCAATGGAACGCAAAACGCAGGGACGTACACGGGTGGTGAAAACAGGTCGTTGAGATTAATTAGCCATTCGTGCGTTGAGGGCCAACGGTGATCAAATCATTTGCAATTTTGGAAGGTCTTTTGCTTGTTTTACGAAGGGAAAGGTTGGCTGGGGTTGTGATACCGAAACGAACACACGAATAGGAGCATGTTAATGGGCTGCACATATGCCATGCGTAACTAAAACTAATGGCTTTTTAATAGGAAGGACATATTTTTTTATGTATCAAGTTAAAATAAATAATACTTAAATGATGCAAAGTTGGATGCATGTTGTGGCAAGGAGTAAAGCTAATCTATTATATATTTTTGCTTTTTTTGTATGTAGTTTTGTGTACACTAAAAACTCGACCAACACTAAACCGAAACTTCTGAAACAGTTCACACATTAAGTTTAAGCACGTTTTAAAGTCAGTTTTACTAATACGAACAACAAAAACATGAAAGATCTCTATAGTGTTTAATAAAAAAACCGGTGACCGGTGTTTCAAGAAAGTGTTTCAAATGAAGTTTTGTTGGAGAAGGTCAAAGTACAACTCCAGAACAATGCATAAATAGTCTAAAAATAAAGATAACGCAAAAGAAGAAAAACACATCTTAGTTGGTGTAACAGTCGATTAATTTTAAAGAAAAGTGGAACAAAACTTTGTGAATAATGGTCTGTTCAAAAGGGCGCATATACATATACGCACAACAGAATGGAACGTTTTCGAGGCACAGCCCTAAACCTGCCGATACAATTAGTGTCAAATGATGTGAAAGATTAAAGTAAAAGCCGGCACATAACATGTAGTTCCTGGATTTTTTTTCCTTTCTATTCTCCGGTTCCGGAGACACGCAAGTGCCTCGGTCGTTCATGAAAATTTATTGCAAGGATTAGGATGCGGAACATGGGCAGGGGATTGAAAAACGGAAAACATAATCCCCAGCCGATCTCCGAGGATCGGACAGGGTTCAAACGCACGCACGCCGGACTCCCATGGGGCCATAATTTCCAATCGATTTTCAGCCCATTGCTTTGAACTATTTTTGTTTTCAGTAACCTCGGTGCTACTCACTCTCTCTCTCACTCTCCTTTCTCCCTCTCCCTCTCTCTCTCTATTTATATTTATCTCTATTTCTCTCTCTTTCTATTTATATCTCTTTCGCTCTAGATTTTCCTATCCTTTTCTGAACCATTATTCTATTTTTCTTTCTTTTTCTCTCTACCTTGTCGGCTTTCCACTCGAGCGGTGCAAATTACTTTTCCATCATGTTCACTTTGCTCTGTACTATCTCTGTCAACGTCAAACCTGTCCTTTATGTGTATGAGTGAGTGTGTGTGTATGTGAGTGCGTACAGGGACTTTTCCTCGGCCTGGATAGTAAAGTGGTCGACTTTGGGATCGATGCAACAGAGCAAATCGTTGCTATAAATAGGGATCGTGCAGCGGAATCCAGCCGATGGATATGAATAGTCCTTGAAGGGCGAATGGCGGGGAAGGTATTCTCGGTGAGATCGGAATATGTTTCCTGACATTTTCCGGAAGCTTTCGATACACAAATTGCGAAAAAAACACCAATAACCCTCCGAATCGAAGAACGCATCTGTTGCTTCTGGTTGCGTTTGGTTCGAGCAACAGTTTTCAGTTGCTAGGCCATAAGTCTGGGAGGGTAATGTTTCCGACCTTTGCTTTTTTTTTTCGTCTGCGGCTCAACAACGAACGCAAGGTTTGTTTTTCTTCGTTCTTGGGAAAAGACCGATGATAAACAGTTATAAAAAGTCAAACGCCTCGTGTGTCGATAACAAGTTCCCAGTAAAAAAAAGAAAGGTTACCGAGAATTAGGTTCCAAACGTCGCATTGGGAAGCGTATAATGAAGAGGGAAATAAAACACGCAGGATCGTGAGGAAACCCGTCAGCGGGTGGAAGGCGCCTGGATGATATCCCTCGTGACAGGAAAATTTCCATTGTACACCATCACCACGTCACGTCGACAGTTCGCGAAAAACCAAATCAATTCTCTTACACGCGCATCTTTGGCCTTCTCATCCCCGTTGTTCCCGTCGCGTGGGTTCTGCTGAGTCAGCCGTGTAGCTCGCTTGGTTTCATATTTTCCGATTCGAACAAAACCAGATCGATACACCACTGGAAGCGTGATTTTCCATCCGTCGAGCGACATGTCTCTGCTATGCCGCACGAATACATAAACGCACACAACAACGTGGCGTGTGCGTGTGGTGTATCCCCATGAATCTTCTACCCAACACGCCCCAGCACGATCTCAGCTGGTGTCTGCCGTCGGCTTTTCCGAAGCAACAATCAGAGAAAATCCTGTCATGAAAGGACTCGTGCAAAACAAAAAAAAAGACATAACATAAAGTAATCGAAAGGGAACACGTGGCGTGGCTTTGTGGCCGATGTTGAGAGGTGGGTTGCGAACCGATGGAACCGTGGAAAAATATACGATGCCATGGAAAACGCAGCCCAACATTACGAATCTCACCGGATGGGACGTTTCTGGTCGGACGATAGAAATAAATGGACGATGGGAAACATTATGCGATAAACTATCTGCCTAAATAAATGACAACCCTGTGGGAAGGGCGAAAGGGGATGCAGGGAGAAGTTACGGTGCAGTTGATTTTATTTTCCACCCAATTCCTAGCATAAGGGATGCTTTGGCACCTTCCCGGATCGGGTTTCATGCCGAATTTATGCAAATGGAGGCGCCTGGTGGTTCTATTTTACGGCCGTTCCATGGCCTCCTCTGGTCTGCATGCAAACGGTGGTCGTATCACGGTATTTCCATGCTAGAGCTTTCGAGGTTCCTGCTGAGTGTGTCCTTTCTGTTAAGTTTTACCTTTTTTTTGCACGCCGCCTTTCACCTTCTGGCCAGAAGGTAGATTTCCGTAGAGGCAGTAAAGTTGTCGCAATAAATTGAGGAATTATCTGAAAGTGGGAATCAGTTTTTCGTCCTACACCGGTCCGGCTGCCCGAAGCGCTCATTATCACGCCCATTCGCCTGAGCTGGCTTTGGCCCGACTCCATTTCTAGGTCACGCTTGCCCTTCGCTTCCGCTTCCGCAGGAAATGTGGCCGATGTGTTGGGAATGTTATCGGTACGGACACTCGGGCACTGCACTGAGTGCCTTCAAGTAGGGAGAGCGGGAGGAATAATTACAACGCGAAGCGGTAGCTAATTATGGGCAATGAATTTTGGCAAATTAATGACTACCTGAACCTGTCGCCGTCGGGCGTGGAAAACGAACAGGAAATGCAAGTCGGAGTCGGTTGGAAGAAATGGAAAAAGTTTTTGGTAGATTTTCTTACGACAAAAAGTTCGGAAAAGGCGTATTCCCTTGGGGTCGCCGATGAAAAACGGCACATCAAATGTAACGAGCAATAACATTCATTACGTTTAGGACTGCATGGAAAAGAATCGCTGACGAAGTACAATAAAGGCGAATGCTATCTTTCTCAGTTCTAAAACAAAACTGATAGCTTTTGTCACATCCGTTTTTCCCTAATGTATTTTCTCTTTTATATTAAAAGTGAACTAGAATCGGTGGATTACCTAGGTTGCAGTTGAAAAAACCAAATCTTTTCCGGGCGTTTAACATTCCCGTAATGAATGAGTCGATGTAATTCGCACGTCGTCGAAAGCGAGAGAATATTGAATTATTTCTCGCTTTGTTCCCTGGAAGTAATATATTTTACTTTGTTATACGGAAGTTTTTCGTTTAATTTACTCCGGCGTTTCATGGGCGAATATTTTCCGAAGAAGGTGATATTAGAGCCAAAACGAATCGAGAAAGATACATAAATTTGGAATGAGCTCTTCGGAAACCAAGCCTTGCCAAACAGCCAAACATTGGTGCTCTGCCACTTACTGCTTACGCCAAACTAGCTAACAAGGCCTGGCAACCGTTAAAACGGAAGTCACCGATCCACTTCGGGCCGGTTAACGAGAACACGAAACTTTTCTACTTAACGCGCACGGTTGCCTCATCTCCTCCCATCCGATGGAAAAGGGGGATGGGGCTTCGTACGGGCGTACCATTTTCCATCGATTCGGCTGCTGCTTAATCGGCAAACATTCGCGAGCACCCCAAAGGCGGGTGAGGGTGGCGAAAGAATGGTCATAAAATAAAGTCATAACAGTTTTCTCGGTCGCCGTTTGAAGGGGTGGGGGTGGTTAAGACTTTGGTTCGTCTGTTTTGAGCAGGGGGGAGGAGGAAATGTCGAACATTTTCCCATCGCCGCACGCCGTCACGTGCATCGTCAAGCAGTCGAGCATAATTTTATGCTACGCACAAGCGCCGGCGCCAACGAACATCTGTCGGTGGCAATTTATCGCATTATTGCGTTTGCGGTAAGTTTCGTCGGCCGAACGGTCGCGCCGGCGGGATTTTACGGGACACGTACTTTCATCCCTCTGCTTCGCGACGCGTACCCGCAAATGGGCTCTAATTTAGAGAATACCCTTTCGAGAGCACGTCGGAAGTGCATCGGGGGAGAACAATCCCCAAAAGGGAGCAATCGACTTTATGTGTGTTGATTATTCGAAGACTTTAAATGAACTTAACGTTAAACATTCGGATTGGAAGCACTTTTCTTAGCTGCAATAATTGAAAGATTTTAAAAACAAACATCAATAAACAACTTTAGATGAAACATTCCCATTTCGAACCATGCATAATCGATTTGAAAGGACAGAAACAGTTGAACGATCATTTGCCAATCACCTAACGAAGCTCGAATGAAAACTTCCAAATGGAATCGATCCAAATGGTATGGCATCGCACTTTGTTGCGTAAAGATGGCTGAGACGCAGCGAACCGTTAAAATTTAATTGTACCGTCTTCGTGGAAAAATAATGCTAATGCGTTTATTTTAATGTGTCGGAACCATTGTGTCGTTGTCGTTTTTGCTCACGAAATGATTACACTAATGGACGGCATTCAATTTGTCCGTTTGCAGTTCGCTCATCAATTGTCAGCTTACGTTGGTCTTTGGTGAGGAGGGTCGAATGTCGAAGTTTAGAGAAAGGATTAATTTAAGTTTGCAACCTACTATTGAACGTATTACAGAGGGAAGTGTTATCCTAAGTTATGGCTTTTGTATACTTTGACGCTCTTGAATTTCCCCATTGTGCTCATGTTTTTTGGTCATAAACCAACTTATTTGTATTTAGATGCTAGAAAATTGCTGTTTAATAATCAAACGGACATAACCAAAACAAATGACAGTTGTTGTAAATATAAGTTTTGCTTTGTAAAACAATATATTTAATTTCGGATGGTTGTGAAATGCTTTCCTTCCGACGCTAAACAGTGCTTTCAATTTGCTGCTCTCCGTAAGGCACCCCTAAGCCAGACTATTCCTTGGAAAGCAATGTAAAGACGAAGGAAAAATATTCCCCATCAAGTGCACTCCGGAACAAAATATGAACGAGTGTCCTCGAACGACGATACCTAAATCCGTGATTGCTAGTCTCCCGTGGTGACTTGGCTCGAAAACAACGCCAACGACAACCGGTCGAAGATGGCCGAAACGCGGGAATGCGCCATCGGAAGCGGATCCCATTTTCCGAACAGCGGCATCCTCTTGAGCACTCGACGACAGGAGACGGCTCCGTCTTACGTGCGACCGGAGAATCGAATCGAATGATTAGCTAAGGCCCTTCGTAGGGCAGATGGAGTGTGCCTGTGTGTATGTGTAAGATGTCGTGGGCCGTGGGCGAGTGTTAACGTAGGTGCAAAGGACGTGCCAAAGGAGATCGTGAGGCTTTGAGTGCTGCCTACACTTTAATTTCTGTCGCTCGACGGGGTGGTCGCTAAGACAACGGCTTTGTACGTGTGCTATGCAGCGTCCGGTAACCCGATTTAGTAGTACAGCTTAGCCACTTTCATTCATTCTTTGTTAATGTTGTGTTATTTGGATTTTGTGTGCATTATTTATTTGTTGAATGTTTACGATAACGTTGTTGAGCTACAGAGTTCAACTGATTCCATCATCACTTTCTTTTTTCCGACTTTACTTAAAGTCTCATTTTTACATTGATATTGTAAATAATGTTTATTGTCAATGTTCAAGATCTATTGTCTTTGTTTATTGCTTAGACTCTTCATTATATTTGTTTATAAACAAAAAATCATGAAGCAGCATTTTGTTAGAAAAATTACCTCTCCAACATTGTCAGTATTTTTAAAAAAATGTTTAACATTCATGTCAGGAATGTTTCTTTAAATCATGTTACTTGACAACCACAAACTCGTTGGGGTTTGCCGACCACTGTTCGTAAGAGCAGCACCTCGAGATCGCTTCCGATGGAAAGGCGCAGCCTGCGAGATATTGATTCCTCGTAACTCGACCAGCCTCCTCTTGTAAGCCTTTTCGCTCCTCCCTCCTTTCACTATTGTGGCACTTCATTTATGTGTGGGTGAGCGTGTCCATTGCCCCCTGTTACTTGCTCCTTTACGTCCCGCCAGGTCCAGGTTCGTTGCTTTTGGCGCACGAAATGGCCGAGCAGCAGGGCGTGCACTTGCCATCCGCACTCGGCGCAATAAGTGGATTATTGTTCATTAATCCGATCTCTCCCGCTTTCCGCACCACGAGGGACATTGACTATCGATTATTTTTACACTCCTAATCGAATGTCGGTAGGCCCTCATGGGTGGCCGCTAGGCGGTTCTGATGGCCGCAGCGCGTTTGTTTTCGGCGATAGGCGAAAAAGGAGTTGACGTTTTCGGCCAAGCGAGCCTTATCCGTTCGGTGATGGAAAAGAAAATCCAAAACTATAGCAGCAGAGCTCGATAATACCGACCCAATTACGCACACGAATCGAAGTGGATTAGCTGAACGAAGCGAACGTAGGTAGGGACATTCGATTAATACAGTATCGGATAAACGTTTGGGGGGAGAATGTAAAAAGAGAAATCACAAGATTTGCTATTGGATCAGATACTTTCTCCGTAATTGCTGTAAAAATTGGTTTGTTCTTTATTTAAAATGAGCATTGGGTTGTTTCCATTTTCTTGTAGCATTATGCTCAACACTTTTTGAAACTTTAGAATCCAGAATCCTCTACAAACAGTACAATCAATTCGAAAGATAACATTAGAAGACACGAGACACAATTGACGACACCAATCGATTACCAAGTTGATAAAATATTTCACAACTTTCTTGTTTACAGCTTCCTTTCCTTGTACGAATAGCATCTAAATTTATCTTGTCGGAAACACCTTCCGGAACTAAACTGAGAGCGCGCTCGCGAGGAAAACGAACGATCTGCTCAAGTTGGTGCGCGGGAAAAACACATGTTCAATTTGTTGCACGATGGCTGGTTGTCTCTAATGGGTGTTACGGGGGACTTACTCAATCACGAGCCCATTAGGTTCGGTGTTAAATTGTTGATAAGCTTCTCGAAGCTTCTGCCATGTCACAGAACACTTTTCATCGCCCGAGCCTCTTGTGCCAATCGAATTCTGCGTCAGCAGCTTCCCTGCGGCGGGGGCAGCATCCGGCTCCGGTCCTCTTTTGGAGTGTAACGAGGTGAGAAAGAAAAATGTATTTCCCAAACCATCGAACGAACGCCGCCACCGATGCAGTATCAGACGAGATGCCATTAACGAATGTGGGTTCCACGAAAACCTCGACTCTAATGGATGGTAAAAGCTTTTTTTCTCGTCTCTCTGCTAGTCTCTTATACCCTCTTCTTTTTCCCCTATACGGAACACTTGGCGGCCGCATATGATATATGCTGTTGGTGGCCGGGAGTTTTCCTTCCCTCTCAAAGAGGTCAAATTCCCCAAGACGAACGGCAAAAGTAGTACGAACAAGAAATAAAAGAAGCATCGATCTTGTGGGACAAAGTTGTTCTTTTTTTCCCTCTTTCAATGAGACCCAAAATCACGCCTAGTGTACCATAAAATCAGCGCCGTGCGTCAGCGAGGACCAACACAGCAAGCGACAAAAAAGATCATCTTCTCCGGTAGCCAATGACGTTGACAATGCGTGCTTTGATTGCTGTCGCCTTTTACGGGTCGCACGATAGCAGTTCATCAAAGTTTGTTGATAATGTTGACGATATGCCATAAATGATGAGCTTGGGTAGTAAGGAAGGTTGCGGGAAGCATGTTTTCCATTTTTTCATGCTTTTTCATCATCAACTGGAGGGATGTAATGGTTTGTGACAAAATAAATGATGCCCTTCCGGAGACAATTTATGCTTGCAGAATTAATTTCGTTTGAAATTGATTGTAAGATGAATAAAAGAAATGGCTATCAATTTAACCTACCTTTCATTTGCACACCCAATGTCGAGGGATGTTATATGATTTAATCCAAAAGCCGGTCCACATGATTTACTTGTATTAATCTAAAACTTTCTTCTAAACAGTTTAACACTTGCTGAAAAAGGACGAAACCAAAACTCAGCGAACATTTTGAACTGAGGATGTTTCGTTTATCACGCTACACCTGTGAAAATTTTCCCCCTGCCAATGGGTTTTACCTGGAGCGTTTGTTATCCCGAATGTCCCGGTGGGGAAAATTAACACCGTCACAAAGCCGACGTCGTCGTCATCGTTTTCTTTCCGAAAAAGGGGTCGACCGATGCCTTCCGGCGTGGAGTAGAAACTTTTCGCTAGATTGATTTTGATTTAAGCACTTCAGTAAAAAACACACACACACGCGCGCTTCCTTTCAGCTCCAATACAGGCGCAGCGGAACGTCCAATCGAGCGCACCTACACCAACCGACACGGAAAACGGGCTCGGATGGAAAATCCTCTTCATCAGATGTCGCTTTTCGCAGCGTTTCGTTGAAACCGCGTCGCGCGCGCGAGTTGCATCCGTCGCCTGCTTTGGCTTTGTGGTGGGAAAATGTTCCGATCGCCCGTGGGCGCTCGGTTAAAAGGTTTTTCCAACTCGCTTTTCTCCACCGCCCCGGGAAGGGAGCCAGTCTTGTGCTGATGGTGGGGAGAGTAAACGGTAGGGAAAACGTAGGAAAAGAAAGTCTCGCAGCGGCAAAGTTCGGATGAAGTTTGTGGTCTTAAGGATGGTGGGTTGTTTATCAAACAGAGGTTTGAGATTGAGGAGAGGAAGCAGGCAAGAGATGGTCAATTATGGACGCAACTTATCCCCTGCTCGACGAGCAAGAGTTTGTGCACATGTTCCGTTCACATATTTCATCATATTTCAGCAATTTGAGAAGCTTTGCTGCTCTTTTCTTTCTCCTGTTGTGAGCTTTTAAACTGTTTGTTTAATATTGTTCATTATTTTACTAGGAGCATAAAGTATGTTGAACTTTTTTTTTAAAACGATTTCAAAAAGTTGCAAATAATATTTTGTGGGGTTTCCTGGATTTCTTTGATGGTGAACACAACGTAAATTTTTTCCTTTGCGATTGTATGATCCATAAGTCATCTGATTCTCAATTTTGGGATGACATAAAACCTTCTTGAGGATAATGGTTATGAGTTTACTTTGAAAAAGGAACAGGGAACAAAAACCATCTCAAAGGAAAATCGCTTACAATGCACATAAGCAGACAATTGAACATCCGGTAGAAGGAACCAACACACAAAACAATGCGAATGTGCCCATAAATGATTGTTATGTCGGAAGAGCTTGTTTTATTCATGACAATAGGAGCAAAGGAGTGCCCATTCTTTGTGGCGATTCCTTTCCGGTGGTGGTGGAAAATGGGTCGGACGTGAAGGAAGATATAAAAAAGCCATGAAAATCCCCCCACTTTCAGCTGTCCGGAAGGTGGAAATGGTTGCAGAAAAATCGTAAAATGCACACTAGTACAGAATCAAACACAATATCGCCAATAAACACTCCCGTTCAATAGGAAACATAGAAGCATAAGTGCTCTGCCTTTAGAATCCCCTTCCAACGTGCACACAAACTCGCTAACAGGCACACAAACGTGAACTGCACGGTCACTGTCTCACTGGTTTTGGTGGAAAATCACATTCACGGACGATGACTTTTTTCCAATTTGATTATTTCTTTTTTTTCTCGCCTCGCGCTCGTGTTTCGTGTTATGTTTTTCACTCCCAACTAGCCCTCACTTCACTTCACGTACCTTCCGACTCGTTCTGGCCAGGGATGCGCACACCTGTGCAAAACCGGTATGTGGGCAAAAGAATGGGAGGGTGGGAGCTCGGAGGGGCTGTGCCGGCGGAGGCGGCCGCAGAAAGGTAAGGGAAGATTTTCACGTTCGCGCACACAAGGTTTTTCCAGCACCGGACCGGACACCGGGGTGTGTTGCTTCGAAGAAAAGCGCACCTCAACTGAGTGCTGTCGTTCGGATTTTGGGAAGGAAAATTTTGCACTTCGGTAGCGGCGACGAATGGTTGCGCTCGTGTTCGGGAGACATGCGTGCGACACCACTACTAATAATGCTCCGTAAGAATCCAGGCACCAACACTTGACCACACTCTCGGGGGGGCTGGTTTTCCATCACCAGCAAGATTTTTACCTAACGGTTGGTTGTCACTGTTTCAGAGAGTCTCGGGCGAAGCGGAGGTGTTTGTTTATTTTCATTTGTGAAATGAAGAAAATGCCCGATGTATTTATTTGTTACATGGAGAATTATTTGCTGATTGAGAAAAATGCGAGACAAAGTTTTAAACTCAATTTTAATGGTTATTTATTTCACCACCAGATTGAACTGATATAAATTTCCACCCGTGTATTTCCACCACCAACGGAAATATTTCCAATACTTACAAACTCTGAAATCACCTTCCCATCCCAACATCTGTCAGGGGAATGCGCGCGCATTCACACATTTACCGATAACAATCGGATGTCGGATCATTTTCCATGCGAACGATGGAAAACTGCTTCCCCTGTCGTTGTGTTGGTAGTCGTCTGGCTGACGACTGGCGTGTGACTGTGGCAGTCGGTATGCCGTCCGCCAATACACGATCGATGGAGACCACCAACATCATCAGCTCATCAACATCAGGGATGTGAAATGGAGCCATCGTAAGGCTTGTGTTCACTCACATCGCAAGCGAAAGGACGCCAGCACACACAAACACTAGGTGCAAGTGCAGACGCTCGAGTGGAGCAACCGAAACCGGAACAGTAGAACAGGAATTGATTTGTTTTCGAGCATGTAGTGCGCGTCCTAGCATAACGATTTGATGAAGAAGCAGGGGAAACGCGAGGAAGACAAACGCCGGGGGAGCAAGTGTACAGAAGTGGAAAATGATAACGAGTTCATTGCGACGGGCGGAGCGCGAGCGAGAGAGTGGTACGGATGTTTCGGGATGGTAAACAGATTTTCCTCACGACTTGCTCGATCCCGAATGAGCCTTCTTTAGAAAACAGAAACCGGATCCATACTATCCCGACGAAGATTTGTACATCGCTGACGTGGAGCTGTGAAGGGGCTTACGAAGATAATTTAACGGTTTGATGTTTACTAATGTTGTTAATGAAGCAATATTTGCAGCAAATTGTGTTATTGCTTCTACAACAATCGTTCAAGGCGGAAATTAAATCAAGTGTGCTTAATTACCAACTTACTTTTAGAACATTGACACCTTGTCATCTGAGGGATTTCAAAATGTTGTATCGTTCTCCTGCCGCATCTTTTGTTTAGTAAATTTGTGTGTGTTTTTCATGCTCTCATTTTTTCCTCATTCGCCAACTAGCGAACAAAACCCACTTATTAGACTTATTTAATAAGCAAAATTTGAAAAAAAACGTTAAAAAATTGTTGTTTGTTCGTTTTATACTATTCGTAAAAATCGACTATTAGCTAAGCAACATATATTTAACACGTTTAATTTACCTGTTTTCTTGTTTTTTCCTGATCAAACATGTGTCAATTGAATTGATCAAAAGATTGTTCAAATTGATAAATGAGTACAAAAAATATGTATTTGTTATCGTAATAAGTAAGAATAATTATTTTCAACAAAATAAATACTGGGGTAGCATTAGTTTCGTCACTCACTGTCAGGCTGCAACATATTTTAGTTTTGTGCATCCTCCACGATTTTTTAGTTTAAAGTTCCTGACTATGAGATTTTTCTGCAGATATGAATAGATTCCATTAACAGAAGCGAATAATGAAGGTGAAAATGACCGTGTTTGATGCATATTTCCTCCACCAACTGCACCCCAAACAGTGAATAATAGTAAACATTTTGGTCGTTTCCCTTGTTTTGAAATCTTTTTATCAGTACGTTCACATTAAGGAAGAAATCATGTAGTTTAACCAAAATAGTTTGAGAACCACTGCTATTACGCACAATCGAAAGCGCCACCTAGCGGATTTGTATGTATTTGTTTTTTCGAATTATTAACGGAAAGTCTTTTTATTTGAAAATCCATACGTTTTTATTAGGCGGAGAAGAGTGGTTAAAAATCATAGATTGATGTAGATTGAAAACAATGGGTTTATCAGTGAAAATAACTTTTAGTTTTGTACATTAAATCGTTGCGTGCGTTGGTAAAAACTTATCTAGACTGAGGATCATACGATTTACTGACGCTTCGAGTAAATCATTGGCAGTTAAATGTTACTTATTTGCTTATCGGACGCCATTAATGTCACGAAGCGGGCAACGGTTCGATAATCATGGTAGCCTTTTTCCTTTTCTGCCTGTCCGGGAGAGATTCGACCATTAAATCAATTTGTTCAACAATAACTAGATGTAGATTGGAGAAGAACTTTCCACCCATGATGGCGATATAAAAACCTCATGGTTCCCATCGAGTAAAGGGCATGCGTTGACAACTGGCAAACAATTCTATTTCCATAGAAACAACTCATCCGACCGAAGCCACGCGCTTTTGCGAGGCGAACTGAATGTCATTTGGCATTTGTTTTTCTTACCGTAGTCAGCTTCCTATTCTCGTACTGCTGTACGAATCCGATCGAATGGGGTGCCCTTGTATGTTAATACCTTTCACGATTTCCCATGCCGCGACAAACATTTACATTACTGCGGTGTACTCCTCCTCTTCATTTGATTCTGTCTAAATGTCATCTATTGGTGTTTTTTCCTTACTAAAAGCATTGAAACACGTTATTTAGATGAAGAGCAAGGGATAAGGCAAAGTGGTGAGAATGTTGGTGTGGATTTCATTCATATATTCATTCATTCTAGTTTTAGTTTGCATAATGAGTTCTTCATATAGTTTTTGCCTTTTGGACCAGCAGGTTAGTATTTTGAATTGAAAAGTATCTAAAAGTAACACACATTTTATAAACCTGTATCGATAAATATTTGTTTTAATTTGAAAGATTTTTAAATTGTTCGAAACATACTTTTTGTTGATCTTTATAAGTGCTCAATTCTCAAATGCTCAATAAATGCTTCGAAACAGATACCAGTTGATGTTGTAAGGCATTTTCAATCGCCATAAATGACATCCGAAAGAAGTGAAGCGAAAGAAATGAATATGCAGTTTTTTGCATATGACCCAAGGCACGGGTGTCGTTCGTTTCTTCGCAAACATACGTTGAACGCGATGCAAAAACGGTCCCTCCGTGTGTCTTCAGGAAAGAATGAATGAATCTCGCGTTCCGTCGGAGAGGGAGCACATAGGAGGCATCGGGATGCAACGTTTACGATTATCGTCGTTCGATCTACATGGAATAAATATTCACACATGGCTCTGCTGTGGCACTTCGTGGTCGAGCGCCTCGAGGCGATTGGATGTGACTGTGTGTATGATGTACGTTTTTTAAACGTGTCGTTACTGCATCCAGCTGCAGGCCTTGTCTTCCCAAGCATGTTTATTCTTTATGTTCACCACACACCGATCCGGAAGTAGTAAGACATTAGGGGTTACAACGAGGCGAAGATCATGTTAACACCTGTTTCACGATCATGCTTTAGATGTGTGTGAAGCAAATTTGAAAAAAATATGTGTCACGGTTCAGAAATGCGTTTCTCGCGCATCCACTCAGGTTCCGATTTGTTCCACAGCGAATCTAAATTTCCTTTTTCGTTCGACCACTTCTAGTGCGCTGGGAGTTGCCTACGTAACGGTAGGAAGATGGCGCAACCCCGTGGAGCCGTGAAGCGGAGTGGTGAAGAGTTTATAGGTTCATGGGGAGTTGATAAAGAAATAAACACTCGTTAGGGAAGCAGAAGAAGGTGGATGCGCATTGAGCTAGGGCGATCAGTTATCACCTCATCCATCAACACTTTTATTGAAGCGACTGTCGGTTGGAGGAAGAAGAAATCCAGATTGATCCACCAGGGAAAGGAGACTTCCTGGAGGTGAAGTTGGTTGAAGTGAGCGTGAAGTAAGTAATGGAGTTTTTCAGTTATTAACATACACATTAAAGGAAACTTACTTTTAGACATTTAATTATTAGATTATTTGACTAAAAATAGCTACACAAATTGTGCTTCACAAGTTGTTTGTTCTTCAGAATTTATTATTAAGAAAGGCTCCTGTCCGAGAAATCGGATTAGTTTAACTCAATTCAACGAAATTTTATATTGCTCTAGAACTGTTTAGGTAAAAAATACTCTAGAAATGAAACTCATGCTGTATATTTATTATGTACAAAAACCTATGTTTTAAATTTCTCAGTGTACACATGAGGCAAACAAACAACTGCTCTACTGACACCTTCCGGGATCTTTGAACAAAAAGAAAAACGCAGTTTCGTGGGGCGTTAAGTCTGACACGCATCAAAACCGATAATCTCATCCTCGGACCCATCGTCAGAAGCTTCGACTACCGTTCTGAAACTCAAACCGGCTCATGTGCAGGCTAAAGAATGAGCGCTGTTATTACCGTAAGTGATTTGCACTTTTCATTCGAAACCACAATTTCATTTTTCCTTCACTGCCTTCCTCTGACGCATAGAGTTGGTTGATGGTGGAGGTACGTTAGGAAAATGAGGCATAATTATGTTTTCCATTGTGAATTCTATTTTCAATCTAGCCGAACGCAGCCGCCGCCCCTGAAATCCGGCACAAAACCAACAATCATTTAGGAGCCATCAGCGGTTCGGTTGTCGGGAGTTGTCGAAAAAATCAACCGTGAAATGCTGCAACCGTTTTGTGGTTAGTACGAGCTATTTCTTTGCCACCTTGTCTCGGGTGGACGGTGGACAGTTTGTTTTCCTTAGGGATTTCTTCCATGCCGGTGTGGTGTACGGTACCTACCTGAAGCAGTCCGTCATCTTTCAGACGTAAGAAACAAGGAATAAAAGAAAAACTCATTCAAAAGACCAAAAAAACAGGTGCATAAATTTCAGCATTGATGCTCGGATAATACAATTTTGGAGTTTCGGCTAGAATCAAGAATTCCTTCAGTATCGCCAACGCGCTCACGATCACGCTTGTTCCGCTTTCTGCCTCGTGTTAAGGCTTTCGGAAAGTCCTCAGGTCACGATCTGTGTTCTATAGAATCCGACATGTTCCGGGGAGCACGAATGGAACTAATGCGATTAGTTAAGCTCGGTTCGATCACCTGTAGGAGTAGGTCTCTAGACAATAAAGGTATTTCTCATGATGGAGCAAGTGCGAAACGAAAGATAAATTATGTGAAAAGTATGTCAAGATTTTTATAAAAAAAAAAATTTTAAAATGGAAAAACCAATTGGGCAATATAAAATGTGATGACGTATTGCTAAAGCTCAGTAGAATCCTTATAGAAGCCTTTTCGGTGTGATTATTCCACAACCAACAGCGGTCGGATCGAATCGCAACTTCTCCGGATAAGATCACGAACAGAAATCCAAATAGTTCGGCATCACTCTAAATCATCCTTGACAAGGCTGAAGTGCAGAAAGACAAACATTTTTGCTCACAGCTTTACAATCTGGCCGGTTTATTTCGAGGATTACGGCTTTACGTTTCGCGTCTCGAAGACCTCATTTATGCATCCCGGCATACGTTATACCAATAATAAGGTGCGTAATTCGGTAATAAATTATACCCGATGATACTGCGCTTCGAACGTGGTTGTGTTGGAGAGGCTTTGAAGAGAAATGATTAAGAGGCACTGTAAAAAATGTTTTAATCGCACCGGTGAAACATTTGTGTCTTTGCACAAAACCGGACTCGATTGTTTTGATGTTTTTGCCCGTCATGCTACTTGGCCTTGGCACGTATATAAATGAGCATGTATGAGTGGGGTTTATCAATTTCTTATTCGATTTGTTTATTTCTTATTCGTTTATATCACAAACAAACTCGCTTCCTTCGGATTTTGTACACTTTCCGCCTTTGCAACTTATTTGGAAACTTATCAACGGAGCTGTCATGTTTTTATCAAGCCTAATTCATTTCTTTCGAAATAATTCGTCTTCACTCGGAACTTCAGGTCTTTTTCGTTCCTTAAGCTACCATTCAGTTTTAGTAGCACTTAATCTTAGGACGTTGGACGACTAACGAACAGTAAAGGAGTTCTGTGTGTTTTTTTTTTCACTGGGATTTGAGATGTTCAACGCCGGAATTTGGTGGCTTAAATTTTTAACCTGCTACCTCACGTGGCAAATAAAGGAATTTGAATAGAACAATGTTTAAAAAGTCCTAAACTGTAAAAAAAAGTAAAACAATCCACGATCAGCTAGTTTAGTTTAAAATGCTTAAGAAATATAGGCCTACGAATGGCTTTTCTTTATCGTAAATCCTAAGTGTCATCATGCCATCTTATTAGGTTTTTGAAGCACTTCCTGCCAACGGAACATCAAACGGATGCTACATCAGCCTACGCTTATTCATATCCGTTATTTCATCAGGATAAGAATCATCCAGCGCGCTTCCGTAGTCGTCATGATGCGTTTCACGTGACACATACACGATTGATAATTTGTTTCGCAAGCATTCCGACAAAGTGGTTACATAATTTTTACCTTTTCTGATCGGCCACAGTTCTACCGATCATGGCATCCGGTTTTGGATCGATGGAAAATGAGTCCCAAGAGTACCGGTTTGTCAGTGGACTGACAGTTGAGCTACTACCGGTGATTGGAAAATGTAGATATCATCATGACATTGCTTATATCTTAAGAAGAATATTAGTTGGCTCAAAAGGCAATCGTAAACCTGCGGTATTCGTTGTATGATCAATCAAGAAAAAGTTGAAGGAATCGGTAGCATAGTGAATTACAAATTCAACTTTTATTATTAATTCATTTCACAAGTTTATTTTACAAGCGGACATGAAAATGATTTTTAAATAAAATTAATGTGTTGGTCTAACCCACAGAACTGACATGTTTATGCTCCCTACAAACAGCTGTTTGGATGCTGTGTTATTCTCTTTCGATTCTATGTTTATGCTCATTATTCTTCACTCTCTGCGTGAGAATGGAGAGTTGTGAGATCAACATAGGTGAGACACGAAACAAAACTTAAAAATATAGTGCGAGAGCATAGAGCGGAAGATCTCGAGAGATGTAGAGGTGCTTCGTTTGGGAAAACTCTCGGTTCCGCGACCGGCACGAGTTGTTGGTAGTAGCAGATGGTCGTCCGACTCGAATCGTTGCTGAGCTTGTATCAGAAGCATGTTATTCGATTTTCCGCTTCGATGCTACGTAAAATTTACGTTGGGTTTAAACAGGAATAGCTCGTGTCATATGAGAGAAGTGTTAAAGTTATTTATAAAGGCTGAAGAAATAATTTCAGAAAAACAGTGATAACTTAGTAAGTCAGCTGTGTTTTATGCTGTTCGAAATAAGTTCGAGTTATTTCTACATTGAAATATATTGTGCCTAAAAAGGATACAAAATAAAGCACCAAAATCACCTGATGCAGTGCATGAGCGCATGATGGCAGAGTGGATAAAATAAGATGCAAGCAAAAAGAGTGCACGTGTCCGTTCGGAAGAGTACATAATTGCAGAATGGCGAAATTTATGGATAAAGTTGAAGTGCATCGTGATGCCGTTAAATACTAAATGAAATTTTAATATCACGTTTCGCTACGTCTCGCCCTCCGGGCCCCCGGTTATCAAGTGCATTATTGCGTCGTGAGGAAGAGCCAAAGAAAAACGAGAAAAGTGTAACACCAAATCCAATCAAAGTAGAATCAATTTCGTTCTTACAAAGAGGTTGAACGCCAAGAGTTGTTAAAAGAAAAAGTGTACTTTTGGCGGATACATGATTCTACCTGTTTTGGACACAAATTGAGTGAGTGAACCATCAAATAATAAACAAACTTCGTGTTCAACACACAACATGATGATGAAGCTCCAACGACAAACAGTGCTTTAAACTGATCCCAATTAAAAGAGAGTTACGAATTTACGTCGCTAAACTCGTGGGTTTGGAAGTAAAACTGAACACACCACGATTTTCGATACAGAAATTGTTACCAACCTAAATGTTGAGAGTATGAGTAGAAATGTGTGGCACAAGAAAATGGAATTCATGTGAAACACGCAAAATACTGCAGCCGAAATGTTTCGTGTTTACGTCGATCGTTTAATTCAAATTTCGTGCCATGCGGATGAATACAAAACGTAGCCAGGGAAGAAATAAGACATAACTGAGCCGACCTGAAAACCCAGCTCACGATCCCGTGGAAAGACAAGAAGCATACATCAAGATGCGAGCAGCATAAACCTTCCTCGGCCTTTTGGCATCCTTTCGCGAGGCCCTCCAATACCATCATAACCGTCCATGCCTTGCTAACCACGTGCATGCAATTCCGGACCATGATGCGAATGGTGATTTATGGATTTACTCTTAGTCCATTTCCCATAATTGTTGAGAAAAATGTAAAAGGTGATCTTGGGTCCTACGTTTTCCACATTTATATCTCCGGAAAGAATCGCAATTGGTATAAAATAAAATAAAAATCCTCCACCTTCACAAACTTTACGAACGGAGGAAAAATTAAAGGCTCCCCCAAACAAGATATATCCTCCATAGGGGTCAACATAGGACCAACATCAGGGAAACGACTGTTGACCACACGACTCGTGGACACTCGAGGGAACAACCGCTTTATTCGCCTTGCCCGTTCTCTCTATTGTGTTGCAAATCTCCACACAACTTGTGTGAGCCTTATCTTTATCCACCGGTTTTGTTTCTCTTCTCCTCATGGGAAAGGGAAGGAAAAACAACACGGCGAACCCGAGGCTGCTGGTGCATGATCGATCACAAAACGCCTCCAGGTCGCATCCGCACACCGTGCTTAATTTATGATGAGAAAATAATAAATGAAATTACTTTCCACCCTCCTATCCCGTTTGCTTGCATAAGGAGTCGTGGTCCATCAGACGCCCCCATACGGCACGGCACATACATTTTCCGCTATCCTCCCCCGAAAACGCCAAACAAGATGCGCTAAGATGTGTCTTCGGGGCAAACGAAATTTCCCACCGCGTGATAGCCTGACCTGAAAGTGAACGCGCTCCGGCATACATAAATCATAAGTGAGGCGAGCATAAGCGGTATCGTAGCAGCATTCCGCAGGCTACGGTGGTGGCTATTTCGTGTTGGAATTCCGTCGCTAGAGATGGAAGTTGGGTGCAAATTACACATGTGGTTGTGAGTTTGCGTGGGATGTGTTATAAAAACGGCTTAAGGGGCCATCGACATATTTTTCTTTTATAATGTACTTGGAAAAATGGAGAAGCATTCTCGAATGAATTGTTAATTGAAATACATTGACTTAGTTTAAATGATCGTTGTTTTATGTAATAAAAATTCAATTCAAGCAACAAATAAGCCAAACCTTTTCACAGGTTTATTAGTTATTAATTAAAACAAACTAAACTAGCAATTGAGAATTTTTATTCCACTTAAATGATGAACGTGGATCTCAAGATAAATAAATGGTTTAAATTGTATAAACATGACTTTGTGTAAAACAACCTTGTGGCAACATAATGACACAAATGATGCAATAATGTAATTGAAACGATTCGAAGATTAATTGCCACGACAAACGAAGCTTCCTCCTCTGTAAGATTCGTGCTTCTTGCGCTAATCATCCGATCCGATTAGCGTAATGGATTTCTCCTTTCGATCGTTCCAATAAATCTTATCTCGTAAGCCACGCCATCGCAGAAATACACACACTTGCATCGTTTGCGGATGTGGACAGAGTAGGCTAATTGCAGTAGTCAGTTTTCTGGACAGGAAAGGGGAGGATTGCTTTCGTTCCTTCCAGTTCTTCTTGTTTCTTCTCCTCGGTCACCACTGATGATCTATTAATTCATTAGGGCATCAATAATTACAAAGTGGTTAGTTGCAAACATTGCGCGCAAAGGGAACGACCGTCGGAAGGAGGAGGAGACTTTTGTGCAGATATTCGAAGCATAGTTTGATCTCTCCCAGTCAACCCCACTGGGACGGGATCCCACGAGTCTGAGAGGATCGGGCAGACGATTTGTAACGCACCTCCGTCCCTTGTGGCGTACAACGAACGCATCGGAACTTGGAGGCTTTCCGTTCAACTCTCTCTCTGTCGCTTCGCAAGCGATGTTGAACGCATATCGCCCATTTCTTGCTCTGGCTGCACACATTCCTGCTTCCGACCGACTTACGCCAAATTGGTAGGACGCCTTGGCGATCGATGTGAAGCGAAACTGCGTTGGACATAAATCATAATGGAATTGAGTTGCTTGCCGGTTGCTCACGCAGGAGAAAAATTCCCGGAGACATAAATCCCTTTACAGTGGCGAGGATCGTTGATGGAGACGGAACGGAACGTTAGCCCCAAGGGCCACAATGTAAGAGACTGCAAGAAAAATAAAGGAGATCGGCACACAGTTCACAATCAATTAGCCTGGGGAAGGCAACGATCGGAGGATTTGGAGCAATAAAGTGTTGAAAAATGATTATAATTTAATCTGAATGGTAATTGAGTGATGATAAAAAGTGGTCACCCTTCGACTCAGGAGCATAAAGTCTCGGCTCGGACTCATTATGGTGCGATCATTCTCTTTTTGCGATGGAACGTTGAAAGAGTGCAACAAGAAACCGCCCCAATGCAGTGTGGGAACTCGGGCTGCAAATTGATCGATAATCAATCACCTTGCGGGCTCATTCTATCACGCACCAAATCTGTCATTTCTAATGGCGATACCGGTGGTGCGGAGGGACGGAGCAGTTTGATAAGGCGAGTGCAAAAACCACTTTGCAGCCGGTGCCTTGCAGAAGTGGTTTACCAAGTCGTTTTTGCCTCGTCGCGCCCAAAGATTGCGCGTTCACCGGGTTCGTCGCTTGCCTTTTGGCGCACCAAGTCTTTCGTATAGGTTTTTGCTGAAATGAGTAGCGGAAAATGGGGATTAAATCGAGCGCGTGGTTCCGTTTGCCGCGAAAGGATGGGTTCGGGTTTCTAAATAGCCATAATTGGCACCCGGTGAGGCAGTGAAGATGTCTCAAGAATTTCCATCCTACCGTCTAACGAATGCTAGAGAAAATGTGTGGCATTTCTGATTGAGCACGGAGACGCCATACGCGGCCCAAATGTCATTTCATAGGAGGCCGTTGGTCAATTTCGAATGCCTATCTGCTATCCGAACCGAGAAGCGATTGGTTCTAGCGGTCCTAGCCTGCGCCACCCGTCGTGTGATGGAAACTAATTGGTCGAGATGTTGACCGTTCTCAGACCATCCCGATGTTGTGTTGATGCCATAAATGAGAAACCCATCCATAGTTTCGTAGTCTCGCCCGATAAATTGTTTCAGCTTATTGAGCAAACGTTTCGTTTTGGCTCACAGTGGAGAAAACATTAGCCGCGTTTTCAAAGGATCCGACTTGATGTGATGACTGCCGAAGAGTTTGGTCCGTTGTCCGAGGTCCTTTAAATCACCGAAAGTTCTCCAGGGAACTCCTGTTGGCTCTGTGGTGATTATGTTCTATGAATGGCAGTTGGAAAGTGGGTAATAATGTCATGATTAGAAATGATATTGTTTATTTTACTGAAAACAATATCAATAAATTTCATCAAAGAATTTGATAGAGAATGTTAGAATAAATAATGGGCATTTTAAATAAGATTGGGCGTACTATAAGGGTGATAGGTTTTGAGACATTTAAAAACAAATAACTTTACGTACATCGATGAAAAATGAAGAAGAATATGTTTCTTAATAGACGTTTATGTTACTTGAAAGCAGTCTCAAACGAATTGTTTCACTTGCTTACCATGTTCTCATCGAAAATGAAGGCATCCACTGTCTATGAAGAGCTCCCCGATATACATTATCCCTGGAGGTACAACTTAATCATGCCCGGAACGGAAGACTTTCCCACCGCGAACCCGGTTTGCAATCAAGCGAGGCCCCAAAGGTTCGTCGATAACGCCGTAACGCTCGAACCCGCCGACGAATACTTCGTCACGCTTTATTATCGCGCATCGGTTCGTTTGGTCGCGGGAAAATGCTGCCTCTATCATCGGTTCTGTCATAAGATTTAATAAGAGCTGACAGTAAACGCATTGACGTACGCGAAACGCGTTTGCGAGCCAGCCATCATCGATCCATGAATGGGAGGCGGTAGGAGACGAACCCGGCTGTCAATCGATGAATTCGTTACGGCTGGGTGACGGTGAGGCGGGAAAGAGAGGCCTGCTAAGCGGATTTATGTTGATTCGAGACACAGGGATCGTTACGATCGTGGGTCGAAACTTCGATCGATTCGGAGGAAGGACCGCGAACTGAATTCATCATACGATCGTTCTGTTTTATACTGAAGTCTCTGTGGACAACTTTTCGACAGGTCTGAAGAGCCGGTACTAGGAGACCTGGTTTTGATACCTGCTCCAAATTCAAATCATCATCGAATGGATTAAACGGAACCGGTCAGTTTCACTTTCTTCCCACTGGAACTTCGTTATGGTTGATTAACAGCTGGATTAGTTGAACGAAAAAGGACGAAACTGTTCACCTAAAGCTAATGAAGTCTTCGTAGACGATGGTTGCGTCGTGAGAATGCATTCATGTTTGTTGATATTGAACGCAACAGGTGGATGCAAAAGTTTTTGAGCAAAGTCCGGTGGTTTTGGAAACGGGTATCACCAAACAGGGCTCGTGCGACACATTCTCAGAATTCTCAACCGTCGGCGCGGTTTCGGGTTACTCGGCTCCGCCTTCAGGTCGGATGAAGAATTCCGGGAATAATCAATCAGTTCCACGCGTGACATGTGCCAGAGGTCTGCACACGCTCCAGTGCAACCTTCTTTGCTCCTTCGTCCTTCTCCTTTTTTCAAAGGTCAGAAGCTGCATACACACAGATAAACGGTTTAAGAACTAGCTCTCCTAAGATCGGATCAGTTCAGTTACTCCGATTGCTTTTCGTTTTCGGAAGCCGGTTTTCCACCCAGCAGAAGTTTGTGGAACGGACGAATGTAGCTTGACGAATGAGTCGCGGGTTGTCGTCGTTTCGGGGACAATACATCAAAACAGTTGATAGCTTGGGGCTTTCTTGTTTCGATGGCTCCTGCCATTGTCGTCTTTTACGGGTCCAGGCGTATCGCCGAGAAGGGCAAACACGATCTCTTTCTAGATTTGGACGGCCGATTTCGGTCCGTTTCGTGTGACTATAAATATCACCCCGAGGTTCTCGGAACTCTTCTTCAACGAATTATGAAGAAATTTCGGGCGAGTAAAGTGAGGGGAACTGCAGTTGTCGGAAAGGATCCAGCTCCGACACCCGATTTATTCGTGCATGCAGCCTATAAATTTCTTCGTGAGATGTGTTTGGCTTCACTAGGTTTTATTTGGATCATCTCGTTGTTGGTTTTGAAGATAAATCTGTAATTAATACTTCACACCTTATCTAAGGTGGTCCGGAACTGTCCACACTTATAGAGAACCAGGCTTTCGTTAAACAGAATCGTTAATGTTGATATAATCTAAATCGTTTTATGATTTTTTGTATACTTTACATTTTGTCACAAGTTTTATTGAGTCACAGTTTCCGCCAGTCATGATTATACAGCCGTTGTTAGTAATTTTAAGTGATGTATGTAGTGATAAAAACCGTTACCTTGGAAAGAAGGGCGGTTCCTTTGGGTCAAAAGCTGATGCATAGAAGACAAAATAGGTTATTTATTTCTTAAAAAGTGATACAACCTTGTTGAATAAACGGTTTATAATAATTAAAAATAAACAACGAAACATAAACACGATGTTGCAATGTCTGTATGGATGAAGAGGCGATGAAAGATCGCTGTCCTATGAAACAACACAAATTTCCAGTAATGTTTCCACGGCTGTAATAAAAACTAGAACAATATCCTAAGGGAATTGAAAAAGTTCCTCATAAACAACCCACCAAACCCTCCCTACACTCAACCCGAGAGAGGGTTTTCCGTCATACTACTCACAAGAATATAAATAAGCATGAGCTTCAAAACACGAGGTTACGGTTTATGATCGCCAGGATGCGGTCGGGAAAAACAAATGCCCGCCTCGTGAGTGTGGCGTTTCGTTGCGTTTTCGTCGCCTAACTAATGATGCTATTAGTGTGAAAAATGTGCTCTTTGGTGCGTGTGCGTCCGGTTGCGATGAGTTGTTTTGTTACTGTTGTTGCTGTTTAGGTTATGTTGCCCGCGTGCATCTTGTTTATATATTTCCATTTCGTTTTTTCTTCCATGTGTAGTGTTTTGCGCTTCAATTACAACTGAGCAAAGTACGACCGCGTCGAAGCTCGGATGAAGGAAGTGTGCCGTTTTGTACCGGTGTCTGTCGTTCATTAGGGTGGTGAAAAATAGACACCCGAGTGTATTAAGTAATTGCATCCTGGTGTAAGTGAAAATATACGCTCCTTTCCAAATCACGCGATGGCGGCCGGTTTTTGTACGATGCAGAAGGGATAAATCACGCTAATGAAGGTAAGTGATGCAAATGATTCGTCGATGCGTTTTGCTGTAAATAGGTAATATTTTTCCGGTTTCTTTTCGATGCCGAGAAGCTTCGCAGAGAAATGGCGTGCGCGTTCGGATGCGATATGTTCTGGTTTGGTAAATGACTGGAATAAGATATCGCGTATTAGCGTAATGGGACACTTTGTTTCATGGAGTTCTGCATTCTAAAGTGAAAAATGTAGTACACTTGTACAATGTATGGTCTAGCTCCATTTTTTTAATGGAGTGATTCATTTTAACACTTCAAAAACAAGATCATACTCCTACCAGCATATATTTATGCATTGTTTCATTCCTTCAGAACTTTCATAGTCTCGGGGGGATAATTTGTAGCAACACTCGAGCTACATTGTCGTTCCCGATCTGGTTTCGATATCTAGAGTGTAATTTATCCAACATGTAACTCTCATTTCCTAGGTCGCACGTTAATCAATTTGATCCAAACTATCATTTACCGGCTTGCCTCTATTGGGACGAAAAGAGAAGTGCGGAATATTCCATGTTGAACGAGTCACGCTTTTCTCGCAAAAGGAATCATGCAGCCTTTTCGTAATCGATCGAGCCGATTTTGATCTTGGCCTTGAGTGCCAATCGTATCGCGAACGTTTATGCGCCGGCAGGAACGCATTTTTCGAAACTTACCCTCGCCAAAGCTGAAACGAAAGCCTATAATCTTCGGCCCATTCTTCTTCGAAGGGTCCGAACCTGATGCAGGCCCTGATGGTGGTGGTGGTGGTGGTGGTGGTATATCTCGAAAATACCATCGTGCACGGCGCGGCTCGATCGTAGCAATATTATTATTGGTTTCACCCTCGTAGGCATTTTTCAGCCATTTTTCCGCCCGCCACAAAGTCGTTTCGCTTTTTGCCAACGATTGAATTCCGACAAGTGATTGCCGGATGATTGACCAGCCGTCCGGTTGAAAGCCCGAGGGATTTCCGTCCACTGTGGAATGTGGCAGAAAAGTTAGATCGCGAGCGCGAAGAATTCTCCGAGCCGAAGAAAAGCGGGATGTACCCTTTCTCTTATGTTCAGCCCTTAGCGATTTGCCAATCAATCCACGGTGTTCCGTACGTTGTTTTTCCTCTCTATTCAAAAGGTTTTATAAGACGATGTTGCTTGTAATGGTGTTTGATAAAATCCTTCCCTTTGAGGCGGTTCCGCCCTTGCCAGCGTTCTGCCTCCACTTTCTGGGACATTAATGCAACAGAAGAAAACAGAGAGGGTGAGAAAGGGAAGCAAAAGGAACCATTTGAAGCACGTTTTCGTAATTTTGCATCAGCATTCCACGGACAGCGCGATAAAACCATTAAAGCCTTACCAAAGTGAATACTTAAAATAGTTCTGATAATACAATAATGGAGCATTCCTGGCGAGACGCTGGAAGAGTACTCTTCGTCCTGCCTGACGTCGGCAAAGCAACTCAATACCAGAAATGTTTCATGCTATTCTTTAGCTCTCTTGCGCACTCGAGGAAAAGGGCTTGCCTTAAGAAGATAGATAAAATATGATTATTACCTTTCAGAACCATTTTCTGATCCTCAGAAATTCAAGAGCCTTCGATGGGGTTTGACTTTCTGCATAGTTTTGCCGTCCCTCATCATCTCCATACTAACAGAAAGGTTCTGGATGGATCGAATGCTTTAGGTATAACACAGCCTTGGCAAAGGAACCCTGAAGTTCTGGTTGTGCGGGCAGTATTTTAACCTTAAATTATAATCCAATAAATGTTTAGCGCCATTTTGCGCGTTGTCTTGTTTTTATGTTTTGCAACGAGACAATACCAGCATGCACGTGGAAATGGGCTGACGAAACGGACCACGCAATAATCATTGGGCTGCGTGTCTTACGTCTCGGAAGAAGCTTGAAAAGGATACAATTTTCGCTCGAGCCAGGGTCACGATTGTGTTGCGGTTGACGTTAATTGCATGGCTCGTTCAAGTGTGAAGGTGTTGCAGTGTTACGTTGAAAAGTGATTCGCAATAATTTCGTCGCGAAAATCAAAAAGAAAACCACGCTGTGTCTTATATGACGGAGCGAAAAGTAATTGCATTTTATTTTGAAACAGTTTGATGTGATTGAAAGAAGAATTTTTGTCCCTCTATTAAGCAGTTAAGTAAATGGTTTTTGAAAGTACTGTTTCTTGCTCCGACACATTCATTGTGCCACAGCAATTGATTGAAATTGCACAGAATTGGATAGGGTGAATAATTTATTTTTGCACCGGTTGTACTTATCCTATAACGGCTTTGAAATGTTTGGGATTGAGAAGCTGTGTTTTCTGCTCTGATAAATAAAGAACATGATTTCATCTGTCAATAAACATAAACCTGAAAATCAGACCAAACAATAGTACTAGTCACTAGTTCAGGAAAAACGGGATCCTATTCTTAGAAGAATGCAATTATCTCAAAGTGTTATAAATAAGTTATACTTCATTGCCTTCACTTAAATAACATTCTTCTGCTGAACCAATGATGCATCAATTACTTTTCGAACACACGAAGAAGAAGTAACACATTTCCTTCTGAACTGATGATTTCGAGATGAACAGATTTGAATGATCATTCGCTACCGAAATACTTATGTTCAACGAAAGAATAAGTTTGCCAGCATCTTCAGTCCTAGATGAAGCGTTCTTGTTCGCTTTCAAACTACCAAAATCGATTAAAATCTTCCCTCGGTCAAAGCCTCTGAGTGCCCATTCTTCTTATTCTGATCCTTATGAAATGAGCGAAGGCGAATCCAGTGGAGAGTGAATGTTGGAGGGTTGGTCGATGTTTCATCTATGAATGAAGCTTGCGTCTCGACCGGAAATAATTGCCATTGGTAATGGGTAATTGATTTCGATGCCGGTTGCTCGGTCAGCTGTCGGGCGTTTGGGACGGGGTTTCCAGAGGGATTTTTCCATCTCGAAAGGTTTCTTATTACCGACTACCGGTTTTGGGGCTTCGATAATTTGTAGCGATGAAACCTCGGCTGATGGTAGTGATAAAGGAGACGATATGTTCCAGGAGGGGAGGGCGCGTAACAGATTGCAACGATTCAATCGAAGATGTCTGTTACACCGGCATCCAGTAGCGAAGCCTTGAGAGATCTTCACGCGATCGACCTCCACGCTAGATCCGAGGGAAGCTGGAATCGTTCGAAATTCTAGCCTTTTCTGTGTGAAATCGAAAACCGATCCACCGATCGTGCCGAAGATGGATGGTCGACGATGGAATCTCCGGTCGAACCGGTTCTAGATGGACGGAGTCGTGCGGAACACACAACTCGTCGTGCGGAAATACATCTCTCAACAAAATGGAAGGGAAACCCTGCATATCCGGAGGAAAATAGGAAAAACACACTCCTATCCGCGTGGATCACCTCGCCACAGAAGTTTTCGATTTCATTGACCACAATGTCGAGGAAATGGAGTCATTGGGAATCGCATGGTAACGACTTTGGAACTCTGTTTGCTTCGGAACCGGTTCGGCAGCTAATCATCACACAAGTAACAATTTCTGGCGTGGAAGACATTTCGCCGGATCAGATTGACGATTGCGTTTTCCGGCCGGGATAGAACTAACGAGGGTCCCCAGGGAGAGTTGGGAGTTGGATCGATTTCCCCATGCTTCCAAGTCAAGCCGGATGAGAAAAGCTTGCCGTTTAATATTACCTCGACGGCGCCGTCTCTTCGATACGCCAGACAGCGGTGAAATGAAGATTATTTTATTAAACGAACACCTACTTCATTTTCTTCCACTGTTCGACTACGATGGGAAACATTTTCCCACAAGCAAAACATTCGCTTCCATCGAACGTTCCACTGCTCGTTTCGTGCTTGAGGTGCCACCGCTTCTGTAGAGACTGTTGGCGCGTCCGCTGCCAATGTCATTTCCCGAGCAGGCAAACGGCCGATAAGGAGTGAAAAGGAAACTGTCATCGCGACAACGCGGAGTTTTTACTTTTTATCGGCAACCGCGCGTGTGTTTGTCGCGTGTTCAGTTGATATGTCTGAAGTCTGCAACGAGCAGGAGAGAAAACTACGAAAGAGGAAATGAGATAAGAGGAACCATGGGGAAGATGTATAAAAAGGAAAGAGTGAGAGAAGGAAAGCCAACGAACATGGGGGAAATCCTAAAAACAAGCTTCCCTCGTGCTGAATCGTTTGAAACGATTGTTTTTTTGAAACGATTGAAACGTTTGTGGGTTGATAATGAGCCACCTGCCGAGGGCGGGAATCCAAAATGCATGGGAAAAAACAGAAACTTACTGACAGCTTTAGCAAGGGGCGATGATGGTGCTATCGAAGATATCGCATCAGCTGTTGGTGAAATTATTACGAGTGAAGTCGAACTAATGATTAATGCACACACAAGATAGCCAGAAACTAATATTTCTCAAATGGCTTTGAGATTGAATAACTTACTTCATAAATTGAACATTCATGTGTTGTACGGCGTTTTCTTGTAAAATTAAAAGAAGGATATGAAATACATTCAAGAATATGTTTATAAAACCACTTGAGCGAGCAGAAACCCGACACAGAAAGCACACGTTTAATTATTTGAACTTAAAACCGAACTTTACTGCGACCACCGCAAAGAACACGAACCAATACGTTTCGCGTTTTAATGTTCGCTTGTAAATTCTTTGATTCGAGCGACAATTCGAAACAATTTATGACTGCCATCGAGCGCCAACTTGCGATGGACGAAATGGACGATGAAACTTAAATCTCGAATCGAACGATGGACGGATGGGAAGGTGACGCCACTTTGAGCTGCGAATCTGTTTTAATTTCATTTCCGATCGGCGTGGCGTGGGTTTGTTGAGTCCTTGAGACGATTGATTGATTTGTGTACCACATTTAGCTTCGAATTTCTTATAAATGGCAGTTAAAATTGGCGAATTTGTAAGCTGCTGAAGATCTGAGAGAAGAAACATTATTCTTAAACCAACGAAAAATATCCCAATATTTTTAAAAATGCGTTTCTTTCTGAAATCGATCTCTGAATGTAGAATCCACAGTGCGTAAAACGCAGACATGCTCTGATTTTGGCGTTCACGCAGGTCGCGAATTATGACCGTTTGCGCAACGTGAATGTCACTAGCCTTGATCGGTCATTTTCTGTTGGATAACTTTAAACAAGAGGCGGCACGATGGGAGAGGCTTGAGGAAGGGGATAAAAAGACCAACAGCAACAAAGTGCACGCTGCACCATGACACGAAGGTGTGTGAGTACGGTTTTTTGCATTTGGCATTCGCCCGGCGTCACTTCACTTTCGTCGCACTAACAAAAGACTTCAATCAGTCTCATATGAAAAAGCAAGCGACGAACCTCGGACTTTTTTATTTTATTTGTAACTCGTAATAAAGGGAACCATGCGATCGAAGAAAAAGAAACTACCGAAGGTACCCTTCTTACACCTTGCAGTGACTCAAGATTGAACAATGGCGGTAGTTTTGGGGGCCGGATGCACGTATCTCTCTTTCGGGAACCTTAGCGAATCGACGAGCCGTTCGAGCGGAAATTGGATCGATCTGACGAATGGTGCACCAGTTCGCTTGGATTCGAATCTTCTCGTGTGCCGAAAAAAGTGAATCGATTCGTGATTAGAGTTTGTTTTACGGCCCCAAAAACAGACCACAGCAAGTGAATGTTCGATGTTATTTTGTAATGGCACACTTACCTAAACGGGTGACCTATTTCCTAAGCCTAAAACGAACGAAAGAAGCAAATCAAACAGTTTGGTAGCAGTTTGCTGCTCGCTAATCACTTGGTATGTAACCTTCCTAACCTGGCACCAATTGTTTGATGGTCTTTTCATCACGTACTTTTCGGGGATGAGTTTTCTCCCCGCTTTGTCTTGTGTGTGTGTGTTTCGCTGATGTGCTCATTCCCACTGCATCCCGTTGGAGTCCCGCAGAATGAATCAGCTCTATTTATTTTCCTCCGCGGCGACCGTGCAGAAGCTAACACTTTCTTCCAATCCATCCCATCACGAGGCGAATGCTGTCCTCCCCAGTTTCAAACCCTGCTACCAACCGAAGGTGAAGACACGGGCCACGAATCCAGTGGCGTCGGAGAACGGAATCAATTAACCATAATTTTCGGTTCATTTTCCTCCCTCCCATTTTCTTCGCCAAAAAGGCATGCCGGTGATGCGCGAGTCACTCATGAATCCCCATCCTTCGGGCTCCCGTGGCTTCCTGCACATTTTGTTTCTTATTTGTTGGCACACATTCCCCGCTTGTCTCTCGGGTTCTTTTGTTTTACTTATTGCTGTTATTTTCCCCGAGTTTTTGTTTTGTTCTTGGCGAACCATGGCAGCCTTACATCAACCAGCACCTTCGAGCAGAGCTTTCGACAACCCGCGGGTGCTCGAACGAATTATGTCCCGGACTGTTTTATGATCGTCGTATACCGTTTGGCGGCTTCTGAAGGCTCCCAGACCGACCCGGGCGAGGCGGGTTCTTTCCGCTCTTTACGACAATAATCTGAATTTATAATTATGTTATTCTGCTAATTATCGACTTTTAAGCATCCGACCACCGGTTGGCGGTCGAGCGAGTTCACCACAAAGCGTGCCGTGTTTCAGCGAACACAGCTAGTGGATGAGCTTTTAAACTTAGTTCTTTCCGGATTCTAAGATAATTGATGTTTCCTCATGCTCTGAACTATTCCAGATGTTTGGGTAGAGAAATACAAAAGAGGGTTTTTGCGTTGAAAGTTTTAGCAGAATTTAGGATCGCAGGTTAATTATTTATTGGTTTGTGGTTGGAAGTGATAATTAAATCATACTTTAATGTTGGTAATGAAAAGAACTGCAAGTCTTCAACAGATTGTTTTCTGCTGGTTACGTACGATTGGGAATGTTTAAAACATTCATTCGAAAGATAACTCTCCAACTCATTTGTTCACGTCACAAGCTGACGTTACACGTCTCGCCCTAATGACAAAAGAAGGAAAATCCTAATATTTACACCAACAAATCGAATTACACATTCAGGATAATCAACACCAATGAGATAAACGGGTGCGTGATAATGCTGCTTTCAAGAGAGAAGTGAGTCCAAGCACTCAATCACCAACGACGTACGAAAGGCGGCGGCAATTCGCAAACTCGATAATAATAGACGCAATCCTCGGCGAGTGCTTGCGAAGGAAGCGAATCGAGCATAGACCACACTCCACCATCGGTCTGCACTGTCAGGCTGACCAGCATGTTTCTGTTCCGGTGCGAAAGACGCCGTCGGTGCGTTGGGTGTTTATTTTTCTTCACCCCTTTTTAGCAATTTACCTCCCTTTCCTTTGCAAAGCGGTGTGCGACCGGGAAGGAGAGGCAATGAGGGTCGATTGGGCACATTGCGCAGAAATTGACACGATTAACGCAGCCACCCATTGCCATGAAAGGGCAGAAGTGGACTCGCCGCTGACGACGAGATTCTCTGGTGCTCTGGTGGGAAGGTGGGAAGGTGTTTGTTGGATGTCGGTAAAGCTATGGAGCCTATTTATGTCGATTCCTTTCGCAAACCTGCATCGCTAGTGAGCTGAGAGAATGTAAGGGCCGAGGCTTACAGTTGCATTATCACGTAGTAAAGAAGTTTGTTTGTTCGATTTTTCACTCCTCCAATCTACGGTTCTCATCAGGCGGTCATGTTGATCAAGCACGAGTGAGTGGCGGAATAAGTAAGTACGGGCGAGAGGTTAAAAGTCTGTCGAACGCAGAGTGATAAGTCCTTGTTGACACGCTAGAAACAACTCTTCAGTGTAAAGTGTGAAAAACTCCTCTAAATCTAATGGAATGTGTTTACTAGAGAACTCTAGAATAAACTTGCTGACCTGATATAAGATAGAGAAGATTGTTGTCGATGTTTGAGGATGATGTACAATTGTAAATTGCTCTCTCACTCGAATCTGGGCCAATTATTTTGTCTTTTCTGGACGCGCACTCGTTCTTAAGCAGCTTGTAGAGAAGTTGTTTCCCATTCCAGGAAACGATTTCAATCGAAAAGTAAACAAATTGTTACGATAATATCCTTCTTGGCTTAACGTCCCAAGCCGTCCCACCCTCACAGCATACCGCACAATTGTCTGATCATAAAAAGGTCATTAAGCACTTGAAGAACGACGAGTTTGTGAAAAAGAAAGGCAGAGAAAGAGGGAGTAGGAACGATTTTTAAATGGTTTCTCGATCGGCGGAAACCCTGAAAAAGTGCCTCCATCGGAAGAAGAGTCTGTACGTCTTGAAGTGGGACATAATTGGTGAACAATAATTCCCTCATGAACCCACACTGATGGGTGGCGTGGAGGGGTGTGGTAGCATAGGGAGGGTTTCTTCGATCCCTTTTCCAACGTTGGTCATCGTAGCGCGTGTTGAAACTCGGTTTGGGAGACGATTCGCATTGACTGTACAAAGATTTCAGCGTGGAGATTTCATCGCTGCTATGTAAGGCGACGAACCCTTTTAACACTTCAGGTGGAAGAAGGGTGTGAGGGACCCGTCGTTTCTTGGATATTTTTATGAACCGAATAAAGCCGACAGTCGAATGTCCGCTGAAGCTGACACGTAAAGCTTCCGAAGATTTCTACTGCGGATCCCTTGAAATAGAGAAATGTTGTGGAGGCGACCAAGCGCTCTTTAAGGTGTTTCATTGCGATGAAATTAAGGCCTAGCGGTCGTGACTGAGACATACGTTGGACGTTAGAAACCGGCTTACTGATACCTCCTAGATGCTTGCATTGAACGCCAGTCGAAGACGATACAAAAAGGGAAAGAAATTGTCAACCCTCCTCGATTTGTATCAAGCTTTGCAGCTTCTTAATCTTTGTCTGTTTCAGTGGTTGAAAATGCTCGACGGAGTAGGGAAACATCATTATGGAAATTAAATACGCATTTTATTGCACGCGCTCATCGATGAGCCTTCACATCATCCCTCCCGGTGGGTTTTTATGGTCGAATTAAAGGTATTCATAAGTTTTTAATGTAAACCTCCCGTTCTCGTCGTGTTCATTCTCTTTCTTTTTCCGATTGGAAGTGAGAGCTTCCGAATGGATCGGTTGAAAAACATCGGCGTACGGCGATCGAGATCAAGTACTGATACGGAGATTCCGGTAAGTTCTTCGGCTTCATTGGAGGGGGCAAACATTCCGTATGAAATGCGCTGGTGGAAATTGATCGTTCATTTTTATTGAAACGGTCAAACACAAAACACTGCATTTGATGGGCGCTGACCACCCAGGTTGGCCACCCAATGGTGGCCGAAGTAAATTGATTCCTTTTTATATCCCTCTCCTCAGCCCACATCCCACTCTCATTGGCCACTTGGAAGGGTGCACTGTTGGTTGATTGTATTAAAAAGCATTGATTTTAAATGGCCGATTCGACCGGGGTCGGACGAAACTGGTTAACGGAAAATCACGTCATTACTCAATGGCGGTGGTGTTTAAACGTTAATTTGCGTCGGCGGCCATTTACGACCAGGCAAGCGTTGGTGGGCTATCATAAGATGCAAGATTATTATAGTATTATGGTGGAAGGAGTTACCATCTGGCTGTGTGGAAGAGCGTTGCTGAGAAGATATTTGGAATTTATTAAAATGTGTATAAAACACAATTGAACTTTACACTTGTGAACATCTGTTTCTAAAGTATGTTTCAAATCTGTCCAATAATTTCAGGTGATTGACAAATTAGTAAATGGACGATCTACACAACAAACTAGAAATCAACCGAATAAACCTTTCCTGGACCAAGTCTTGAGATAAAACATTTCAATCAACCTTCTCACTAACCGGCAATGACAAACATTTTTATCGAGCCCTTTCGATCGACATCCCTTTGATTTCTCATCCGCTTATTAGTTTCCAATTAGTTCGAGTTTTCCCGCACTTGCATTACCCCACCGTCCATTACGTAATTTATTTGTCACTTCAAACTCCTTCAGACCCAAAGGAAATCCCGAAGAATGGACCGGTTCGTTCGGAAGGGTTCTGCTTTTAAACGTGTTCAAACTAATGAGTCACGATCCGCGATTGCTGTTCGGGTTCTTGAAGGGGTAAAGAGAGTGGGTGGGAATGCGAACGAGCCGACGAAAGAGCCGCTATCAGTTTACACGATTGGTAACCGATGCGGCCATCTTATCTCGTTGGAAGACTAATGGCGAGTTGCGAAAGAGGTCGCGAAGGTTTGCGGATTTATTCTAGCCTTCCAGATGGAGTTGACTCTGAGGAAGACTCCAGCAACAACGACTCTCCAGTATCGCAATAATGGCACGGATGGATTAAAGCATCCCGCGTTCCCGCTTCACGCGATCCCGCATCTTATCTTCTTCCATCTTGTAGGGGGAAGAGGGAGTATGATGGTGTGGTAATCAATAAAATGTTTTTATTCGTGTAGGATTTTACCAAATGAACGCGCCCCCGATGCTCCTTCGATCCGCGGGAAACATTCGCGGAAATCATCGCTCATGTGTTCTTCGCGACACGCCAGGGGGGATTTTTCCACCTGGTGGCACACTTTTCCCGGGCCACCGCGTGTCTGGATCGAGCCGTCCGGGAGCCGTTAGCATTCCGACAGGCGAGTCACGGTCTTCGGGCAGGGGTTTGGTCCCGGTTCAGGAAGCTAGACCAGAATGGTTCGCTAATGACTGGTAATGAATATTATTGAGCGTCTGGACTCTCGCACGAGTAGCCACTTTCTGCGTGCGTTCTTCGTCCGTACGATGATCGGTCCAGCTGGGACTTCGACTTCTGTCGGTTCGATTTGGATGGAGATTTCAGTTTTCCTTTACGTTGTCCGGCGGTGGAAGCTGCTTGCGTGTGGATTCTTTTCACATACGCGTACCCGATTGCGTGTGAGGTCATTCAATTTATATATTTGTAATATAGTAAGGTCACTTATTTTAAAGGAGGTATTGTGTTTATATTTCTTATTCATATTTTCTGCAATATACCATATCGAAAAAGAACATTACATTCATTGTTCCTCAAAACAAGCATTAAATCTAGTTAATTTATGAGAAGTACTCGATGAATTATCTGGGTCAATTTAATTAAAACTTCCTCCTTTGCAACCGACGCGTTGCGATCGTAAACCTATCCTCCATTCGGTCATTAGAATTTCCCTCGGGAATGAAGTGGTAATAAAAGTTGCCACTAGGTCAGGACTGTTAGTCTTCCATTTCCTTCCTAGCTCACCGTAAGCGTGGAAAAAGTAACCTTCACCTTCGTGCACATGTCGGCCAACGAGACTGCCAGATATTCTAGATCGGCCGCAAGCGGTTTCTTGCATCCGGAAATCCTTCCAACCTGATGGTTTCCTTCTTTCTCGAGGGGCCGTGTCGCATTTCAACGAACAAACACGCGACGGTGCGGGAAAAGGGAACGAACCCTCCGGGCGGAGTCTAAAGTAAATCGTGATGATAAATGTGTCACTGCGCATCGATCGCGTCACTTGTTCGCGCATTTAATAACCCTCGAGGACAGTTATTATTGCACGGAACGCTACCGGGTGGCTTTGGGAGGGAAGAGAGTTATGTTAGGTGATGGAAGGTTAACTGCACGATATTTGTAATTATTTTGTTTTGAGATACTCAGTGGCTAAAACTGGTAGCAGAATAATCAAATAGAAAAATAAAAAATTGGTGTGCTTCTTAGTAAACAACATCTTTATCGACGCAGCTTGTCTAAATCCCATACAAAACAGTAAGCATGAATAATCGAGGTTACTCAATCGGAAGTAAAATATGAGAAGATATTTTAATATTAGTTTCATGTTTTACTGTTGAAGATTACTGTATAGAAGTTGAAGTTTATACTTTTTTTCTACGAGTGATGACTTTTTCATCATTTTCCTACTTTTCCTTTATGCTAACAATAACCCAACATTAGATGCATTCGCTCCGCCACGAAAGTTTGAAGTGAAAATCTAATTATCGAGAATTCGGATGTATCCCGATCCCGGTCGGGAGTAATTAGAAACGTTCAGGCCGAAATTCCCGGCACCAAAGTGGAACCCCGACGCTGGAACCTTTTTCTTGGTGCCGGAGAAAGACGACTCAGCATAATTCAGGCAGCATAGGTTTGCATGATCCGTCCTCCACAAGCGTGGGGTAGAGTTCAAATAGGCGAGGTGTGATGCAAGAACTCCGTCAATTAAATCTCCCTTCTCTCCGGTGCAGTCGCGTGTGCCGTCACCGACTTTGGGGTAAAGAAAAGGGCGGAAGAAAACTAACCCCCGCCTGACTAGGAGAGAACATTTACGGAGCATGGCGTCAACCGGTTGCGGTGCGCGTCGCGAACGCAACAACGATTAATCGATTTGGCGTCGGAACGCTAAACCGGCTATAATTTACACCCGCCCGGAGACGCCCGAGAACGCCGGGACTTACCTTTCTTATCCCCTTTTCGGAATGGATTCGGTCCGATTCGACTTTTCGACCTCCCCGTGGAGTGCGCAGACCACCAGAATGTTGCGTGCATGTTGCTTTACTCCGTGGAAGATGTCGTTCGGGAATCCGACGTATCCCGGCTAGACGCGAAAGGTAGGCAAATTTGTTGCCGTTCTGGTTCTGGTTTGTTCCTTTTTCCAGCCCACTACAGCCTGTTTGCATCATGCACATTCCTGGGTGACGTCTTATCGGAGGCCGCTTGTGCAATGGAATGCCATTTGCGGACGATTTTCTTTCTGTCGAAATGTTAAATCTAACCCGGCAGAACTGAAGCTACCATTTCTTTGGACCGTTTAGTATGTTCTCGTTTCTCGGCAACAAATCGAACTCGAGACTGCCTACAAGCATAGAAGAGAGAGAAAACTAATATAACGAAGGATTAAAGGCTGTCCCTCGAGACTTGGAATAGTTCCCCGTTTTAATGTTTTATTTTAACTTTTCTCAGACCGAAGATAGCCAACTCTGCGTTCCATGTTTCCTTAGACTATAAAAAAGGAAGAAAGCTGCAAACGAATCGTAAGTAGCGTGCCTGGATGGGAAAATGTGACAGCAATTGACACTTTCAATGGCGATGAAAATCAATTCCCCGGCGCAACATTTGTCCAAACGATTGTCGTCACGAGAGATAGAGTTTTCTTTTCTTTACATGTTACTTCCATTTTCCTCGCGATCATTGGTTCCGTCTGATGATGATGATGATGAGTCCCACCTCTTACCCCAACACAGGTTTGAGAATGGCGGAGTTATCATAAGATATTTGTTTAACCTTTAAAGCAAATCACGAAGTGGTGGGATCAAAGTGACCCTTCACGAAAAAGACCGGTCAGCTCTCTTTTCCTTGCGTACAGCGGTTAGCACAACTTCCATAAGACAGGAGTCGTGGAACCGCTCTCCGGAGTGCACGGCCAAAAAATGCTCTCTCCTATTCGTGTAGCCGGTATCTCCCTTATCCAACATATGGAGGGGAGTTACCACTTTCCAGGATTGGCAAATTAAGCAAACCTTATCCGTGTAACAATAGGTCACGTCGAAAAAATCATCAATGGATGAATTCGAGGCGCCTGCCACGTGATTGCACAAGAGCGACCGATACAGTTCCTACAGAAAGATCAACTTCAAATTTCCACTTTTACGCGCGCGTGTCTCAAAGATATGTTGTTCCATTTTTTTTTTTTTATTTACATTTAAATTTGCAAAACAAAAATCTCATCATCATCATCTGTGAGATCGTGATGACAAGTGCAATGCTTACAAACATTAAATTTTGACAATACACATCTACGAGACATTACACATTCTACAGGGTTCTACTTTACAACCTGCTTTACGTACACGGCACACAAGCGCTTGAACTCGCGAACGTTTGCAGCCTCGGCAATCTCTCTTGGCATGCTGTTGTACCATTGTATACCTTTACAAAATAGTGAATTCCTGGCAAATACTGTAGAAAAGTTCGACGTCCTGGGATCATGAGCCCTACGAGTGTTGTACCGGTGAACGTCAGAACCCCTAACTACTCTCTCTCCAAGGTACCCCGGTAACAAGCCCCTCAGGAGTTTGAATATTAGTATCATAGTCTGATACACTATCCGCTGCTCTACCGACATCCATTGCAGAACATCCAGCATAACAGCAGACGGCGTGTACCGACTACAACACAACACTAACCTCATTACCCTATTTTGCACTTTTTGCAATCTTTTGAGCTGTGTCCGATTGCCGAGGAACAATATTGATGGACAAAAATCAAAATGCGGTGAGATAATTGATTTGTAGAGGTGAACTTTCCCAAAAAAATTTAGGTTGTTCCCCAGTCTACTTATCACCCCACACTTCTTTGCCACCTTAGCGATGACCCCATCAATATGTGCACTGAATGTAAGCCCATCGTCAAGAATTACTCCCAGATATTTGACCTGGGAGACTCGGTCAATTGGTTCCGTGTTGATGGCGATGGAAAGCTGGCCGATCCACTCCCTCCTCGACATTACCATGTAGTGTGTTTTACTAACATTCAATGCGAGTTTCTTGTATTTCAACCAGCCATCCAGAGCCACCAAGTCTGCATTCAAAAGGGACTCTGCCTGTTTGACGTCCTTTCGCGATATAAATATTACTGTGTCATCAGCAAAAAGATTTATCTCGCAGGAACGTAAGACCTGCTTCATGTCATTTATGTACATGATAAACAAAATTGGTCCAAGAACACTTCCTTGTGGAACCCCAAGGGTGTTTTCAATAGGATCTGAAACAGATTTTTTGAAAATTGTCCTCTGGGTTCTACCTGTCAGATAATCGCTGAACCAACTGAGTTCCCTCCCCTCAATACCGAATCGTCGAAGTGTTGTGAGCAACAAGGGTCTCGATATTGTTTCAAATGCCCGTTTGAGATCCAAGAAAACTGCAAGTACCGGTTGTCCGCTATCCATCAACCCCTTCCACTTTGCAAGCACCAGGTTCAGTGCGGTTTCACAGGAATGTCCTTCCCGATACCCCGACTGCTCCCGGGCGAGCAGGCCGTTCTGATCCAGGTATTGAACCAATTGGTCTTTGATCACAACTTCCAGGACCTTCTCGACAGTGTGAAGCATGTTGATGGGGCGGAACTCTTCCGCCTTGATAGCTCCAGTCAGTTTTGGAATAGGTACAACCAATGACTCCTTCCATGTCTCCGGAAAAACACCTCTCTCCATCGATTGGTTAATCAAATCCAAGAGCGTCTCCCCAGCTACATGAAAGCAATCCTGCAAAGTTTTTGCATTTACATTTCCTATTCCTGCCGTATTGGTCAGGTCAAAACATATCTGCCTAAGCTTGCTCATGTCTATTGGTTGAAAAGAAAATCTATGCCTGGGAGTATCAACTTGTCTCAGCTCGACTGGTTCGTCTACCGTCGGAATGTTGCTGTTAACAAGTGTGACGCTATTCACAAAAAAGTTGTTGAACCTTTCTGCGACCACCGCCTCATCGGACTCGAAACAGTTATCGAATTTCACGCATGAAGCGGTATTCTCGTCGGGTTTCAACATGCTTTTAAGAAGTTTCCAAAGTTCCCTACTATTACCCTGATGCTTGCTAATTTCCCTACTGAAGTATTCCTCACGAGTAGTTTTTAAAGACCTACTGTACTCGTTTCGTAGCTTAGTGTACTCACACCAATGTGAAGCCAGATTAGTCCGAACAAATTTTTTGTACACTTTGTCTCTTTTCCGCTTTAGACGTTCCAGAGCCAACGTATACCATCTGCCAGAGTATCTAGTCTCCACGGTCCTTTCATAAACTAAACTATTCATAGCACTCTCTAGTGTATCCTTCAATAGATCTGCAGCTTCATGGAAATTTGTAGTTTCCCTCTGTAGACCCAATGTGATCGCCTGACAAAGACCCTCTTTAGAGTACCTATTCCAGCATTTAACTTGTTTTTGAACTATCCTGAAACGTTCATCATTCAAGTTTAAAAGCAAAGTTTCATGATCAGATATTTTTGCACAAGTATCTGTTACCACGCTAATTGAGTCTGTGTTGCAGTACACATGGTCAATCAATGTCCTGCTATTGTTCGTAATACGAGTAGCTACACTAACCTTCTGCTTCAGGCACACCGAGTCCATAAGTCTCCTCAATTTTTCGGACTTCGCATCATTGAACCAATCAATGTTGAAGTCCCCAATTAAGACATTACGCTTGCCAAAATCTAGAAATCTGTCTAACCAGTCCTCCAGAATTTCGACAAATCGTGAGTCACTTGAACTAGGTGAGTGATACAGAACGCCATAGTTTGCAGCCGCCATGCCTCGAGTCACAGTGAACCCCAAGAACCAGTTGCCTTCCAGTGACTCGTTTAGAATCACCTTCAAGACAACCGAGCTTCCAGCATAAACTGCAACCCCTCCTGTGTGTCGTGAGTGGGACAAACAGGACACGGCCCTGTACCCCGGTATACTAAACTGATCAAATGCTTCGCACTCCGTTATATGCGTCTCAGTTAAAAGGACCAACGCGGGTTGCATCCTTTCTACCGAGTCGCGTAACAGAACATAGCTTGACGATAGGCCAGCGACATTGCAATACATGATTTCATATCGCTGCCCTATCCCCAGCAATCTCTGCTATTGGGAATGCTTAGCAATCTTCGATACCTGTCTTTTGTATATGGGGCACTCGCTACTAAAAGCAGCATGTTCCGCGCTCCCCTTTGAACCCGCCAACACGCAGTTCACACATTTTAAGGCCGCCGACTTACATTCCGACGTCCTGTGTGCACCACTGCACCTAGAGCAGGCTTCCTCCTTTTTGCACTCGGTGCTTTTGTGCCCAAACTGCCCGCACCGGAAACATCGCAATACATGAACAGAAGTGCTTATCGCACAACTGTCAAAACCTATTTTGACCTTTTTGAGGTCCTCTAGACATTGTGCCGATTCCCTGTCCACATCGATCACGACATTGTATTTCTGGTACTTGTAGAACCTACTTTCGTACATTCCAACAAGCTCCAGTGTCGCGAACGGGATCCCTGCATTCTGTTCTTTCAGAAGTGCAATCACATCCTCACCAGAATGCTTCTCCGTCATTCCCATTATCCTTACTCTGGACAACGGCAAACGAACGGAATAAGCATCCCCGAGTTTGGACTGCACTTCCTTCCTAATCTCATCTAACGCGACTGCAGGACACTGCACAAAAACCTGACCTTTCCTACCATTGCGGAAGTCCGACACCTGCTGCTTCCTCGGATCCAACCGGGCGCGTAGATCGACTCTTGTCTTGTCGCAAGATTGATCCACCTTCGGTACTATTACCAAGGACTTGGAGAGCTTTTGTTCCGCTACTTTCGCCACGTCCTTTTTACCAATTTTAGGCCCAGAGCCAGCCCCCTCCTTAGCAATCTTAGTTGCCACGGGCTTGGTGACAGCTCTTCCCACGTCCAAATTGCTAGTAATATTTTGAACGTTATTATTCAAAATACTACTCGCCCCACTTTTTTTGGCCACTACTGTAGCAAAGCTCTCACTCCCCTTATCCTTGGCACTCACCGGTGAAGGCTTCTCAACGGTAACCTTCGGCACATTGAGGGCTCTCAAAGTGGTGGTGTTAGCATCGCGCAAAGTTAACTTAACTTGGCGCTCTACCTCCACACACACTTCTTCTTTTATCTCCTTTAGTCCCTTTTTCATTACACTTTCAATCAGTGCGCACATTTTCAACTCTACTGCTTGTAGGGTTTGAGATTGCCCTCCGCTTGACGGTTGGCTTTCTTCCACCACTACATCTTGCACACCCGGTTTCCTTGTGCTAGCGATACAAGCATCGCACATAAACAACAAATTCTTAGATTTTTTAATTGCCCGTGCGACCAATTTAGTAAGATCGGCGCACAGGTAATGAAAACAACCGCCGCAATCGTTGCAGACGACCGAGTCATCGCTACATGAAACGACCACGGAGCACTTTTTACACTCCATGGCCGTTCAAAACAAGTCCGAGCAAGAACGTTCGCAAGTAAAGACACTATACGTACGCTCTGATCCAATCCAATCCCTTCGTTTCGGTTAGGATGTTTTTCTTTTTCGCAACTCCGTAAAGTGTTTTAAGAACGTTTCATGATAACGTATCCTGAAGAGCCACTTTTCTGCAGCTACCGTTAAAGGGTTTTAAAGTGTGCAGAAACATAATGGTTCTCTGTCACGAAATGAGAGTGGATGCGGCGCAAGAACGTCCTTAACTTTGGTACGACAAAGATGACTTATCGAAGTGTCAATCTATTGGGTACTACACTTCACGTTTTTCTTCACTGAGTGTATCAATTTCATTCTCTTATGCTCGTTCTTTTCTGTTTGTTTTGCAGGGATTTTTAACTCGGCCGATCAGCGAGCCTAGGTGACATAATTCGCGTTTATTGAGAGTGATCAAGCACTTTTAAGGTATTCTTTAAGGAAAATGAGATTTTAAGCTTAAACTATATGAGCCTTTCTAAATGTTGTTGAACTTTTAAATACTTCCATAGGTATCTATCCAAAAAGAATACCACTCCTACAAAGGAACAATAATTTGGCAACACATTTCACACTTCATTCAAAGCCCGCCTTTTGAAAGTCGATCGTAAAGTTCCCAATCGAAACGGTCGTAAAAATGGTTCGAACGATGCTAGAATGTATTAAACCACGGCGAGTTCATTGGTTCTAGAGCAACATCGATGATTCGATCCTTTCGGTGAGGGAAATGAGCCTCCTGCCTTAGACTAGCTTTGGGATAGTTTCTCCCATTCCACATTATGGGCCAGTTTTTGTTTGTCGGAAGGAAATTTATGGCGTGAAGAATGAGCGATAAAAAAGCCAATGAAATCAGAGGACGGCGGCAGCTCGTAATAAAAATCCGTTAGAATTCGCATAACGCCAAATGTGGACGATCGCACGATCTGTGGCACAAGCGATAGCGACCGAGATCAGGAATCCCGCCAGTGTCTCGTGCCTCGTGAAGTTAGAGAAGCGGACCTGGTCTGGACAGTAAATCGCGAATTGGTGCGAAGGAGCTCATTTCGTTTTAGACGTCTCCATAGGAGATCCTCCACAGTGGCCTTCGGTCTGGCAATCACACGTCACGCATATCGCGGCGGCTTGTAAAAAGATGAAACGTAAGCCTTTTATCGCGAAGAAGCTCTCGATTGAATGACATCCCTTTCGAGACCCGGACGACCTGTTGTGCGTGTGTCTGGTTGGGGCGCAGTTTAGAGATTAGATAGCCTTTTCCACCGAGATTTTCGTTATAAGAGGCCCTTTATGCGTCAAGGAAGAATCGATCGGAATAGGCTCATTAAAGTCGAGCCACAAATATTTACGTTGAAGTGACAGATAAAATATAGCCCGTTTTACGATGGTGGAGTAATTTAATCTCTCTTTTATTGGGCGGCAGATTGAACCGGCTAGAAGATCGATTACGAAACCATCGCGTCAACGGTTCCAATTGGGTGGAGAAACAACCTGTCCCATAAATTACGCAAACCTCCACACAATTCCGATTCGGGTGCGTTAGAGCCCACTTGTGGTGGGTCCCTTATTATGTAGAGCTGCAGCAAAGCATTCATACGATATCGCACAACGCGGGAAAATACCTAACTGTTGTAAGGCAGTAGCATCTTCACCATAAATTTCGCTCCATCCACCAAACGAAATAAAGGCTTCCATTCAGCAGCGTCGGAAACACCGGGGGCTTCGATCGCAATCTGGTTCTAGGAGCATATCGGACCGCGGGAAGCGAGTCTTGATCGGTTCGATACGCACACGATAATCGATTATGTAAATCGAGGCGATAAATTATGCTCGTACAATTGGTTGCCTCTTTCTATGATCATTCCCTATGTCTTGTCTCAGGTGACAAAAACCCGATGAAACCACCCGTAGTAGGAATTCGGGTTCGAGCGAGTTATTTTAAGTGGGGGTTTAAAAAATAAATAGTTTAGATGACGATAAAATATGATTTAGAAGTCGTAACCGGCTTGAGAGCAACAGACAAGCCATAAATTGATCGATGCCGTTCGATTCTGCTTGGAAGTTCATCTGGAATGTCACATAAATTGTTCATCGTTGACATTGTGCTGATGATGTGTTAAAGTTGTTTTAAATTTTACTCATTCTATGAAGAAGTTAAAAGGAAGAGAAACGGTTTGCAGTAAAATATATAAGAAATATCGCTATGATACAATCATTTGCGATGATGAAGGAAAGAACATAGCAGAACACAAGTTTCCCACAGTTTAGAACAGAGATCACAAGCGACATCTCTATTTTTATCTAAATCTATCCAAAGCAACCAGGCAAAGTCATATGAGTAAATGATAAATTACTTCCTAGGCTTGCCGATCGCGAAGGATCTGATAGGTTCAGCGTTAACAGGAAATCGCAAACAAATTGTGTTGTACAATTTATGACAGATGGAAGGTCAATCTGTAAGCTGATCTAAGAACGGGCGATCAATATCGCATCGAATATCACATTTTGCACTTCCGGGAGAATGTGGCTTTATGTTTTACAAAAGAGGAAAATATTGTCCCGACGATCGAGCACCGAATTTGTTCACGACGTTTTCTATAATTGATTTGGTTTTTTACGTTTAAGTCAGATTTGGTGACTTTCGATGGGCGATTGTTTTAAATTTAAAGAGATGCAAGCTGCTTCCTAATTTTGGAAATAAGTAGATCTCACGACGTACTCAAAACACAATCCACAAAAAAGAACAAACGTAGTGAAATCCGATCACTTACTGTAAGCATTGGCGACTTCGATCTTTGTTCATAACTGACTTGTTTAACTTGCTTCAAAGTGTACTATGCTGCTGAAACGGAGGCGTTGTCATAGGTTACGAAACTCTACGTTTACGTGATCCTCAAACATTTCCTTGGCTTGATCACAATGGCGTGAGAGTTGATAAGAAACTGGCAGAGAGATAGCACAACATCGTTCCTATCAAAATGTTATGATTTATGAATTTATTTGCGTTTGCATCTATTGAAGGATTTTCAAAAACTCGTTTGTGTACGGGTTGGAATGGTTGGAGAAAAAATATCGTGTCGTTACACGGATGAAGCATAAGGCGAGGATACTTACTTCATGTTGGAGATTAGGCTTTGCGAAAGATATTTTTTCATGTTAATGTTACGGATTGAATTTAGTTTTGCTGTGTAGAAAAAATAGTTATTAATTTTAATGTTGTTACTAAGTTTATGCAAGAAGATGAAAATGATTTATGAGAAATACTACCAACGGAAAAACCGGCGTGTCAAGCATAAAATATCCGCTACACGAGAGACTTGCTCTCGTGTCACTACGGGATGCTTAACTACCTTGTAACAAAATCCCGAAAAATATTTCAGCTGCTCTCGCTCTTTCTTTTTATTTGGATCCCGCTGCTCTCGTTTCCATTTAGAAGGCGCCTTGGGACGAAAACCAACTCGCCGCGTTCTGTCCACGCAAAAGCAGCGAATTCTGCGGGAACCCTCGAGCGACCATTAGCCATAATAGCCGTATTAATTAGCGATTCCAGCAGCGTTTAATCTTACTTTACCTTCACGCGTGTCATCATTCTGTTGTGCTGTTTTCTTTCGTTAAGTTTCGCGTTTTGCCTCTTCTGTGCCACTGTTTATCATATTTTGTTTTGTAGTTCGTTTTGCTATATGCATTTTACAGCTTTCGCTGTTTTATTTATGATCTTATTTTTGATTTTCTGTGTTTGTTGTCATACGGCAGAGATTGTGTTGTGCCATTTATCCTAGAGGGTTCCCTTGGGTTTTCTTGACCATGCTTTTAAGTGTCTTTATAAAAGGGTATCTTTCCGTTGAAGAATCATCCACCATATAAATGTCCTACCTACACTCATTGTGGGAACCTGTTTCTTTCTCGATCTGCGGTGCTCTATCGGTTCGTAGTAAATTATAATGTTACCCAAATTAATATTTATGCTCGCCCCGTTAGCATCAAACGCGAGCGACACAAAAGGTTTGGAATCAAAAATTGATATTAATTTCGTTTTTATTAATAGAGAACGATTTTCCAACGCGCCTTGATGCCTACGGGCGGGAACAGAAACATACATTTCGAAACCCTTTACTGGTCGGTTTTGTGTTGGTGAACCAATCAAGAAGTCAGGATTATGTGAGTTTTTTCAAAAGGGCTGCACACTAATGGGTAAATCGCCATGGGCTTTGTGTGTTCCGATCGACCCCCACGATCGTCCGGTTAGACTCGTGCTTAATGAGTAGTTTTGCATAAAATACCCATTAGAATTTGGGAAGGGTAACAGCGCCCTTTCGTAGCGGAACCAGTGGGAGCGGCTAGATGAACGGCGTTATCATAAAGTTTATTAAATTATGGGGTAGTATATCATCCGCCGGATCTGAGCCGGAAGGGTTTTGGGGCCGCAATCGGAGTCATCAGAGGTCCAGCCTTCTTTGTACCGTCCGTCAGCTAGATTGAGATGTGCTCCGCACCTAACAATCGGAACAAATGTTGTCGGAGGAAAATGGCTTTTGGTGATCAATTTCGACCCAGCATTCTTTCCGGGGATAAAGAATGATAAAATAAACCTTTGCCTCTAAGCACCATTCTGGGTCAAAAGATGGAAAGAAAGATCAATCCGGGCGTGTAGCGCACCACCTTTATGAGTGGGTCAATACATTATCTGTCCATAATTTTCGGATCTTTCTGTCTGGCCTTCCATGGCTTGCAACAAAGGTAATTTCCATTAAAATAATTACACCGGCACGACTCTTCCAATGCATAAAACAGGACGTAATAATCCATACATCAATCCAACGACCTGTTATAAAGATCGGTAGGCCCTTCATAGTCCGCGGAGTTGTGGGAGTGTTCGGGAAGAAAATGCACATGAGTGCGTCCTCTCGCCGACGGACGATGGTCGACTTTTCTTTCCTCTCGACGATCACTTAATCACCAGCATCGAGCGACGGGCGAAATCTCGACGTTGGCGGCGATTGGAATCAGCTCGCCAGGATCATTATGGGATCGTGTGTCTTACCATGATTCGGTCTGCAAACCCTTTCCGAACTTTAAACGGTTCGCATGCGGACGCTCCCTCGCCGTCGTGCGTAAAAATCCAGAGAAAAACGATCAAACTGCAATTGAACTTATCCACTCTTGGACGAAGAAGTGTAGAACGTTTTACCGGACCGAAGATCGTTACCGTTACGGCGATAATGTACTTTACCTTTTGCCTGTAACTGATGGCCGGTCGGAATAGGGCGGTCTCCGTACTTGCGATCGTGATCGTGGCTCCCGCGGGCGTCCAGAGTGGAAAGCAAAACAAAGCATTGCGAGTAACAACCCGAATGGAAAAAAGGGAGTCATACATAGCGAGCAACATTCGAACTTACTGGCTGGAAAACATTATCGGTAATGATCCAAATTGGATGTGTTCGTTCTTTTACCTTTGGTTTTGTTTAGCGCTTCTTATCTCCGGTTCGTCCATGCTGACGGTGATTGTGTCGGAGAGAACTTACTTTGGGAAATATTGCTATTGGCATTTCGCGTTCTGCAGATCAGATCAAGAAAAATGCACCTCTTGCGTCGTGGGAAAGTTCAAATCTTATCGCAACTGACACGAAGAGCACGCGGAACGATTTAAAATGTCAGTTGATGCGAGAGGTTTTAATAGGTTTGGAGAAATGAAGAAAATTGATTGTTCAACATAAACCCAACACAAAATAAATGTTGAATACAAGAATCGGAAAAATGAAATGATCGACGAAAATTATTTGATACAAGAGTTTTGTTTAAAGTTATGTTCTGTAAACTTTTCATGATTTCCTTTATAATTATTTTTTTATAACATAACAACAAAATTCAAATAAATTATATCACTTACTCCTTGTTGGATTTGTCAAGTAAGATAGGTACAAGTACCCTGTGAAGGGTTAATAATTGTAATTGCATCAAATATTGATTGCTACAAATATTTGCCTTTAAACCATCTCTAATTAGTGTTCTTCACCACCAATTAGGAAATTTATTCTCATGAGCAGCACTTGTACCTACAGAACATGCAAAAAGTCTCATAAAAAATATGAAAAGAAGTCATGGAATGCAACGCAAGAAAACGCCACTGGCTGAAATGTTACATGGTATGTAAATAACCGCTTTTCTTCGTTCTAGTGGGTTTTATTCCATTCACCGACACTTGGTTTAGCTTCTGACAAATGTGAAAAAGAAGAACAAACAACCATCAAAGAAACAAAACAGAACGCTTGCAGTTGCATCCGTAAAGTGTCTCGCCGCAGGAAAATGTGGAACGGTCTCCATTTCCGGACTGGGTAGGTTTAATGTCTTCCCGATTTCCAAGCAGATGATCGGGTCCAGTAGACAGATTTACGGTCGATTTTTATGGCACCAATCAGTCAAGCTTTATGACTTTTTGTCTCCTAAAAGAACATACCCAGGGAGCTACGATGGTAAGAATTCTAGGCGATAGGGCATTGACGTAAAAGTGTTGTCCAGCCGGAAGCCTTTCTTACTCCCGGAAATCCCCTCCCCTTTCAATATTCAATCTTCTCTATTTGCCCTACCTTCCTGGACGCACCTTAGTATCAAGTCTTTCCACCCTAAGCCTTGCTCTCTAGGCCGTCGGTGTCTGTCATCTAGCTAATTGACCACTGTGGGTGCACTGCTTGAGTGGATGGATGGCTTTACAATCGTCAGAGCCGAGCCGACCACCTAATTACGCAATTCAACGCGTGATTTCTTTGCCCGTCTGATAGCTTTGTTTTTTCCCGGAGACCAGATGATGAAGATGATAATTATGTTAGCGGAATGGAGCTGGAAGTGCCAAAAGAAGAAAACAGAAAAACCATCTAAAGTCAGTAGAATAAAAAAGATGTAATAATAATGCTCACTTGCTCGGCAAGTGCGAATGAATTGTTTCGGTTTATTTTTAGCCTTGGAACTTTTGAGTTTTTTTAAGCGTCAGAACCGGGTTAAAGTTTTTTGTTTGTTTATCTTGTGACTTTTGTCCGCCTTTTATTTCATTGCAAGACCCTCACAGACTTCTGTTTACGTCAGCTGCGAGCTTCGGTGCGTTTAATTAGACGACATTACCATCCGTTATTCAGGGCAACAATTCAGTGGAATGTGTTTTTTGAGAAAAGAGGAAAAACTTCTCGTAATTTTGAGAAAAGAAAAACGAACTCACGTAATAAAATGATGCAATACAAAAAGCTCGTACATCTGGCTCTTCCGTGGCAGTGTGAATATGATTTATGGACTGTCAAAGGGTCGTAACTTTTCTTATTTTAGTTTTCCTTTAGACCGAAAATGGGTGGAAAGTGCGGTAGCCCACGACGCTCAGGCAGTATTATGAAGCACGTGAGGTGAAAATTAGACGACATTAAAAGGAAATGGCTCCGAGCATTGAATTCTATTAACGCTTTGTTTTTCTATTAACATCTTGATGGTTCTCGTGCTCCGGGAATGGTTTCGATGACAGATTACTTCTTGTGAGACGGCAAATGGCGATCCATCGGTTCAACGAACGACACAAGCGTGATGCCAGTTCTAAATAGAACTACGATGAACATTTCTTTACCTTTCCAACACTGTTTTGTGCAAGCCGTAAAGAAAGGTACAATCTTGATACCTTGAATAGATAACCCACCATGCCTGAACTAAAGGCGAGTGCAAGCCGATTCAAGCGAGCCGATAAAGCACGGTGGACGCTTCCAAATGAACATACCCTCTGCTTCTTATGCGTTGAGTTGCGATGCATCTCTGCCGGGGCTGCATTCCATCTGGCACAGCATCAGGTTTTCCTAATTAAATTACTTTCGAGCTCCAGCGGATCACCGTCAACCCGGCTGGTTGGTTCTGGTCCTAGTCCTGGACGCTGATTCACGTCGGACCGATTACGCCGTAGTACGTGAGAGAATTGCATCAGGGCTGAGGGCATGACCTGAACGAACGATCTTCGAGGGCTTCGTCCGTGTGAGTGTCATGCAGCATAATGGATTTGGCCGCCAAAGATCAGACCTATGATGCTGATAATGATGATGACGATGACGTGTGTGATGCACTTGCTCCTTGCGTGAAGTTGGATACCCATGAAAGGAAATGGCAGATGATGTTGTTGACGCGCGTCCTATCGCCATTATCTTGAACTAGTTTTTATTTTTTTTTGTACTTTGCTGAAGATGCTTTGACCGTGACTGTATGGTTTCTTGTGAGGAGCTTTATGTTAGCTTTATCGAGCACGACGATATGAGTTAAAGTATTACTATTGAGATAAGGGCTCGAATAGTTATTTACCATTGACGAGAAAAAAAAACTATTAAAGAACTTTACCTTGTTATATACTTCAGGGTGGTTCAAAACCAGTATTTTGGCCTGTATTCCAATTCTATTAGCTACTGCAGTTTATGATCTTGCGTAGAATTCGAATCACGCCTGCTTGTCCGATTCCATTTGTTTTTTTTTAAATCGCAATCGATATCCAGAACCTACTTGGATTACGCTTCGTTGATCAAATAAGTGCTCGGTGAGAATCAGCAAACACTCGCCTTTGCTAAGCGAATGAAAACCTGTCCTTCGGGTCTTCTTGATAGGACCGTAATTTTCTCGTCGATCGTTAGAAGAAAATCAAACCACTCAACGCGCCCGTACTGATTGGAGTTGTTGGTTCTATGCAAAGCAGGCAGTCCATCGTATACTTATCTAATCGCCGTGTGCAGTTTCCGTCAGTGGATGAACAGGTTACGCTCGGCCTCCTCAGAACTGGACTGACCCAGAAACGTTTGAACCAAGCGGCCGAGATTTGATGTGATCCGTAGGCCCGGGAATGCATTGCGAAGAGCATGAAGCTTGTGGTTCTATGAATGCAAAACATCGTTCTTGGACAAGGGAGGTATGAATCGAGTGGATCTAATTTGCCCAGCGGGTTGCTGCATATGTGTGGACACGAGGAGTTTGTCCAGGAGCAGCTGTTGGATGCTGTTTGCAGAGAATTAACATGCATTTGCGGCTGGGCGTCTATTACGTTCGCACCCTTGTCACCGGAGCGCTTGGGAGTTCTTGTTTTGAGGGAACGGATGTGATTCTGGAGGGTTAAATATCCCTAGAGGATACCTGGATGTGCAAATGAGATTTCAAATGTATCCAAACGTAATCGTCAGATCATGTTTAGGTTTGTTTTAGTGGAAACCTAATTAAATTATTCACTCAACACCTTCATTTAAAATAAAACAATCTAAACATGAAACTTTTCTCAATTGAAAAGGCATGTAATAGTAAGAGATTGTTGAATGCACCAAAAGATGCTACGATAAGAATCTCACAAGCAGCACACGGTGGCGCATTAACCTACAACGAAAAGGAAAATAAGTCCTACCGAACATATCTTACACACTTCATGCATTCCACAGACAGATCGTAACGAGAAGAGCCAAGGCACGAAAGCGACCATTGGAAATAGATGGACGCTAATGGTTCTCGACTTTGGGCAGCTCTCCTCGCATGTCGTTGAAGACCGTTCGAAATGGTTCGGTGTTGGCTTTGTTGGGTCTCGAAGAAATGAAAATGACACCCTTTCGAGCCAAGGAGCAATCGAAGGGCTGAAAAGAGGAGAAAATGCACACAAACAAAATACTACAGAAACGGTCCGGGAAAGCTTGGACAGCGAGATAGCGCTGGTTCGCTAAATCTTCGCGAACGAAATGCGAACATGGTAGTCGTGACAAGAAAATTGTTCCCTCAGTTTTGTTACAATTATTCAAGCGAACCAAGCCGTATTCTAATCCGTCCAACAATTCGATGTTTGCGACGAACAGGATCGAGAG